>NC_036838.1:32758161-32908224 GCF_002910315.2 Salvelinus sp. IW2-2015
ACACCATTTTTAAAGATACACTTGTTGTAAATGCAGCCACAGTGTCCGATTTCAAAAAGGCCTAACAATTATGTTAGGTCAGAGCCAGTCACAGAAAAAACATAGCCAAAGTGTAGGAGTCACAAAAAGCAGAAATAGAGATAAAATTTTCACTAACCTTTGATGATCTTCATCAGATGACACTCATAGGATTCATGTAACACAATACATGTATGTTTTGTTCGGTAAAGTTCATATTTATATCCAAAATCTGAGTTTACATGGGCGTATGTTCAGTAGTTCCAAAACATCTGGTGATTTTGCAGAGAGTCACATCAATTTACAGAAATACTCATAAAAAAACATTGTTAAAAGATACAACTGTTATGCATGGAATTTTAGATCCACTTCTTCCTTAATGCAACCGCTGTGTCAGATTTCAAAAAAACTTTACGGAAAAAGCACACATGCAATAATCTGAGTACGGCGCTCAGAGACCAACACAACCCAAAGAGATATCCGCCATGTTGTGTAGTCAACAGATGTCAGAATAGCATTATATATTCACTTACCTTGATGATCTTTATCAGAATGCACTCCCAGGAATACCAGTTCCACAATAAATGTTTGTTTTGTTCGATTAAGTCCATCATTTATGTCCAAATAACTCCTTTTTGTTAGCGCGTTTAGCCCAGTAATCAAAATTCATGACGCGCGATCAATAGGTGCAGACGAAAAGTTAAAAAGTTCCGTTACAGTCCGTAGAAACATGTCAAACAGTGTATAGAATCAATCTTTAGGATGTTTTTAACAATAATCTTCAATAATGTTCCAACGGATAATTTCTTTGTCTTCAGAAATGCAATGGAACGCAAGCTAACTCTCTCACGTGAACGCGCATGGTCAGCTCGTGGCTCTCTGGCAGACCTCTGACTCAATCCCCTCTCATTCGCCCCCACTTCACAGTAGAAGCTCAAACAAGGTTCTAAAGACTGTTGACATCTAGTGGAAGCCTTAGGAAGTGCAACATGACCCCATTTCCACTGTATCTTGGATAAGCAAAGAGTTGAAAAACTACAAACCTCAGATTTCCCACTTCCTGGTTGGATTTTTTCTCAGGTTTTTTCCTGCCATATGAGTTTGTTATACTCACAGTCATCATTCAAACAGTTTAGAAAATTCAGAGTGTTTTCTATCCAAATCTACAAATAATATGCATATCCTAGGATCTGGGCCTGAGTAGCAGGCAGTTTACTCTGGGCACGCTTTTCATCCGGATGTGAAAATATTGCCCCCTACCCAAGAGAGGTTAAGGGCTTGTAAGTAAGCATTTCAGGTAAGGTCTACATTTGTTGTATTCGGCGCATGTGACAATAATGTGTGATTTTATTTTTGTTTGACCTTGACTTGGAAGAGTTTCAATGTTTGTGTCAGGCTGGTGCGTGTAGCTGGTGAGTAAAGTCAGGGCAGGAGAGCAGAGATGAGTGAAACAACGCACTTTACTCGACAGCACAAATTAAACAATTTACAAAGTGCAAAAAAGAACGGTTGCCACAGCATGGGTGATAAACAACACCCGGTACAAACCAGCCGGAACATACCGACCTGAACAAATAACAATCACACACAAAGACATGGGGGAAACAGAGGGTTAAATACATGACCAGTAATTGGGAAATGAAAACCAGGTGTGTGGGAAAACGAGACAAAACAAATGGAAAATGACAAATGATCGGCGATGGCTAGAAGACCGCCGATCACCACCCGAACAAGGAGAGGCATCGACTTCGGCCGAAGTCGTAGCAGTTTGATAGCCGTAGTCAGCTAGCTAACATAGCAGCCATCTCTTTTGAGTAGGCTAAACTAGCTAGTAGCTAATTAAGTGAAGTGAAAAAATACTATGAAATAGTATGACTCCCGGGTGGCGCAGTGGTCTAGGCACTGCATTGCAGTGCTAGCTGCGCCACCAGAGTCTTGGGTTCGCGCCCAGTGGCTGGTTCGCGCCCAGCTCTGTCGCAGCGGCCGCAACCGGAGGTCCGTGGGCGACGCACAATTGCATAGCGTCGGTCCGGTTAGGGAGGGTTTGGCCGTAGGATATCTGTCTCAGTATGTGGAAAAAAAGAAAAAAGAAATGTAATAAATGTATGCACTCTACTGTAAGTCGCTCTGATAAGAGGTCTGCTAAATGATAAAAATAAATAAAATAAATATAGCTCTCTTTTTCTCTCTCCCTCTCTTGATTCTCCTTCATTTTTTAAGAAATGTAAACTCAGCATAAAAAGAAACGTCCTCTCACTGTCAACTGCATTTATTTTCAACAAACTTAACATGTGTAAATATTTGTATGAACATAACAACATTCAACAGCTGAGACATAAACTGAACAAGTTCCACAGAAATGTGACTAACAGAAATGGAATAATGTGTCCCTGAACAAAGGGGGGACAAAATCAAAAGTAACAGTCAGTATCTGGTGTGGCGCCAGCTGCATTAAGTACTGCAGTGCATCTCCTCCTCATGGACTGCACTAGATTTGCCAGTTCTCGCTGTTCTCACAGTACGGACATTGCAATTTTTGCCCTGGCCACATCTGCAGTCCTCATGCCTCCTTGCAGCATGCCTAAGGCATGTTCACGCAGATGAGCAGGACCCTGCTAGTGGAAGCCTTAGGAAGTGCAACATGACCCCATTTCCACTGTATCTTGGATAAGCAAAGAGTTGAAAAACTACAAACCTCAGATTTCCCACTTCCTGGTTGGATTTTTTCTCAGGTTTTTTCCTGCCATATGAGTTMTGTTATACTCACAGWCATCATTCAAACAGTTTAAGAAACTTCAGAGTGTTTTCTATCCAAATCTACAAATAATATGCATATCCTAGRATCTGGGCCTGAGTAGCAGGCAGTTTACTCTGGGCACGCTTTTCATCCGGATGTGAAAATATTGCCCCCTACCCAAGAGAGGTTAAGGGCTTGTAAGTAAGCATTTCAKGGTAAGGTCTACATTTGTTGTATTCGGCGCATGTGACAMATAATGTGTGATTTTATTTTTGTTTGACCTTGACTTGGAAGAGTTTCAATGTTTGTGTCAGGCTGGTGCGTGTAGCTGGTGAGTAAAGTCAGGYGCAGGAGAGCAGAGATGAGTGAAACAACGCACTTTACTCGACAGCACAAATTAAACAATTTACAAAGTGCAAAAAAGAACGGTTGCCACAGCATGGGTGATAAACAACACCCGGTACAAAMCAGCCGGAACATACCGACCTGAACAAATAACAATCACACACAAAGACATGGGGGAAACAGAGGGTTAAATACATGACCAGTAATTGGGAAATGAAAACCAGGTGTGTGGGAAAACGAGACAAAACAAATGGAAAATGACAAATGGATCGGCGATGGCTAGAAGACCGCCGATCACCACCCGAACAAGGAGAGGCATCGACTTCGGCCGAAGTCGTAGCAGTTTGATAGCCGTAGTCAGCTAGCTAACATAGCAGCCATCTCTGTTTGAGTAGGCTAAACTAGCTAGCTAGCTAATTAAGTGAAGTGAAAAAATACTATGAAATAGTATGACCTCCCGGGTGGCGCAGTGGTCTAGGGCACTGCATTGCAGTGCTAGCTGCGCCACCAGAGTCTCTGGGTTCGCGCCCAGGCTGGGCTGGGTTCGCGCCCAGGCTCTGTCGCAGCCGGCCGCAACCGGGAGGTCCGTGGGGCGACGCACAATTGGCATAGCGTCGTCCGGGTTAGGGAGGGTTTGGCCGGTAGGGATATCCTTGTCTCAGTATGTGGAAAAAAAAGAAAAAAGAAATGTAATAAAATGTATGCACTCTACTGTAAGTCGCTCTGGATAAGAGCGTCTGCTAAATGACTAAAAATAAATAAAATAAAATATAGCTCTCTTTTTCTCTCTCCCTCTCTTGATTCTCCTTCATTTTTTAAGAAATGTAAACTCAGCATAAAAAGAAACGTCCTCTCACTGTCAACTGCATTTATTTTCAACAAACTTAACATGTGTAAATATTTGTATGAACATAACAAGATTCAACAGCTGAGACATAAACTGAACAAGTTCCACAGAAATGTGACTAACAGAAATGGAATAATGTGTCCCTGAACAAAGGGGGGGACAAAATCAAAAGTAACAGTCAGTATCTGGTGTGGCCGCCAGCTGCATTAAGTACTGCAGTGCATCTCCTCCTCATGGACTGCACTAGATTTGCCAGTTCTCGCTGTTCTCACAGTACGGACATTACAATGTTCATGTATTGTTTATGGTTCATTGAAAAAGCATGGGAAACAGTGTTTAAACTCTTTACAATGAACATCTGTGAAGTTATTTGGATTTTTACGAATTACCTTTGAAAGACAGGGTCCTRAGTTATTTTTTTGCTGAGTTTATTTGTTCAAAACTGTTTAACTATTGTCTTTATCTCTTTGAGTCAACTACCCACAACRTTTTATACACTGTAGTGCTAGCTAGCTGTAGCTTATGCTTTCAGTACTATATTAATTCTCTGATCCTTTGATTGGGTGGACAAAATGTCAGTTCAAGAGCTCTGATTTTGTATTGAAGTCAATGCACCCAGAGGAGGACRGAAACAAGCTGTCCTCCGGCTACACCATKGTGCTACCCTACAGAGTGCTGTTGAGGCTACTGTAGACCTTCATTGCAAAACAGTSTGTTTTAATMAATTATTTGGTGACGTGAATATATTTAGTATAGTTTTATCAAAACATAGCTTTTTYAATGTTTCACTATAAWAAAAAAAATATGAAATTCACTGAGGAGGATGGTCCTCCCCTTCCTTCTCTGAGGAGCCTCCACTGGTTGTTGGGCTGGGTTTGGCATGGGTGTGTGGAGGGTCCGTGGGTGGCTTTTTACAATTTTTYTTACTCATTGGTAGGAAAAAGTTTGGTCCACATCGGATCTTGGGTACGATATTTATTTAATATTATCTGAATCCTATCAATTAAAATGCCCATTTTGGGTGCAATCAATTAGCTTAATTTCCCAGAGATAAAATGAAATTTCAACAAAATAATGTTTCAGGACTGCCACTCTTACCATCTCAGATTGTTCTGAAGTTGTTTCTGTAGTTAGAAACAGTTGGGTGTCATGGCTTRCTGAAATGACGATTCATGAGTAAAATGAGCTCCTTGACTTTGTATTGACGTGTTATATTCATTTCACAGAATTATCCCAAAAACAGACACCCTGGCTGGAGCAGGGGTTCCATAGCCTATCATGCAGGTGAGTGTCCTGAGTCATGTAACGTCTGTTTGTCTGTCCTTCTGCAAGTGTTTCTGCATGATGGCTTGGTTGGTTGTTTGTTTGTTTGAATGCGTCTGTCTCTGTACCTGCTTGCCATACACTAAACATGTGACTACTGTAGTTTAGCATGATTCTAATTATTGGTCAGACAGACTCCTGCCTTGAGACATGTGCACATAAGTCAAACTGTCATACAAATATCCCATAACCCAAACTGTGACACAAATCTCCCATTGATGTCAATGTATGTCTTCTCTAAAGCCATCTTTATCCTGGTTTATCTCAAGTTAGAATTCGGCCCACAGTCATAGTGGTATGAAAGCCTTCAGTTTATAGGGAGGAAGCAGTCAACCTCATACTGTATTGAACAGAATGTATCCTTTCCAAACTGTATGAAAGGCCTGTGTGGTGTAGCCCTTGGCTAACCTATAGAGGGAGACGGAAAGAAAAAGTGAAGTGGTCAAACTCAAAATATATCCTACAGTACATAGTGCACTACTTTTGACCAGAGCCCTATGAAGGGAATAAGGTGCCATGTGGGGCTCAGCCAGAGACTGAGAGAGGAGTTGTTCAAGTCAGCATGTATGGTAGGATACCCCGATCAGTGTGTTTTTCTTATGATAAGCCTGTGTGTTTATCACTGCTTATCTGCCAAAGTGGTGATTAGGTGAAACCCCACCTAGCGATCTCTTCATGTTTCATGTGTTCCATGTCATTGTTTCCATGGGGATACGCCCTTTCTCTTCCTATAATCCACCCTAAGGATGAGACACATTCCCCCTGACCTCTGGTTGATAGTCATCCATTCCACTGGCCAGGGAGGTTGAGATGAGGACAAGTGGAGTTTAAGTTCATGTTTTGAGGCCAGGCACACCACCCTAATAAGATWATTTTTTTCTCTTAATCACAATCAACTTTTTAACAGTTGAATGTACACAAATATAATACTTTTTTGTATTCAAATTGTTCTGAAATATTGTATAACATATGCAAATAAGGTCATATCTCATTAATTATGCACATACTGTATTTGCATATACCACAAATACATGTTTCTCGACACTGGAGGAAGTCAGCCTAAATATTTGGGTTTCATTTTGTTAAGAAACTCCATGACCGGACTTACTCAGACAAGATTATGGATAAATACTTTTAAAATCTTTCTATCTGTAAAACACTAAAGACATATATGTAAAATGCTTTTTTGGCACATTTTACAAGAATAATTGCTCTATAATCTTTGGAGAACAACATATCAACAATTCCCTTTGAATAGTTATGGAGAATATATCTAAGGATAACACTTTTGTCAATGTGTAAATGCTTCTGAAGTTTTTGTTGGCATGTGGGAAGAGAATGATTTTCGGGAAACGGCAGTTAAATATAAGTACACTGAATTAGCCTACCAATCATCAAACGTCTGTTTTGACCCAAAATAATATTTTCAAAATAAGTTACTAAATATAGTCCAGTTTGTAACATTCTCTATGAAATGGGCTTTAAAATTATGTGTGAAATAATGGATGTGTTATACTGATTATACAAGATATTAAAAACACCTACTCTTTCCATGACATAGACTGACCAGGTGAATCCAGTTGAAAGCTATGATCCCTTATTGATTTCACTTGTGAAATCCATTTCAATCAGTGTAGATAATTAAAGAAGGATTTTTAAGCCTTGAGACATGGATTGTGCATATGTGCCATTCAGGGTTAATGGGCAAGACAAAATATTTAACGGGGTATGGTAGTAGGTGCCAGGCATACCGGTTTGTGYCAAGAACTGCAACGCTGCTGGGTTTTTCACACTAAGCAGTTTCTCATGTGTATCAAGAATGGTCCAAGATCCAAAGGACATCCAGCCAACTTGACACAACTGTGGGAAGCATTGGAGTCAACATGGGCCAACATCCCTGTGGAACGCTTTTGACACCTTGTAGAGTCCATGCCCCAATCAACGAATTGAGGCTGTTCTGAGGGCAAAAGGTGTTCCTAATGTTTGGTATACTCAGTGTATGTCCATTTAAAAGTGGTTAAAATTAATGAAATATTGATTACGGTAGTATGATAAACTAAGTTGTGGACATTTTTATCTGTACTTTTTTAAAGTACTCATATTAAAGGACAAAAATACCCCAAAAATCTCAATTTATAGCTAGATGCAATAATGTAATTTTTTCTGCCTGTGGTATCCAGCCTTAAGCACACAGGAGTAGGAGTCTCACTCATTTTGAAGTTCTGGGTTGGACTCACTTCCTTGTCAATGCAGGAGATTCATAGAAATAGGACTTTTCTTTTTGCCCTCTGACTGAATTTGCATGGAAATGCAGAATGACGGCTCACGCACACACATGCTCTCTCATTCACATACACACACGCTCACCCTTTGCTCATAGATCTCTCATTCCTTCTTCTCTCTCAGATGATGGGAAGCTTTTCCAGGGTAGTGGGGTGGGAGACGCCTTTGGCCCTCGCTGTTTTGAGGGGGACGTCATGGGCTGTGGCATCATGTTCCCACGGGACTACATCCTGGACAGTGGAGGTGAGTTGAACAATAGGCTGCTGCCATCTTATACTGTAAAAACTCCCCACTTACATTTGCTGCTTTCTTTTATTCTCCAAAGACATTGTTTGTTTCATGGTTGTCTGTCTCATAAGTTATGTCTCCTCATCTCCATGTCTATCAATCTGTCTGTGTCTGTCTGACCATATTGGTGTGGCTCCCTCAGATGACAGTGACGACGGGGACTTGGAGGTCTGGCCCAAGCAGCGGCGTGTCCAGAACGAACTCTACATGAACGATGAAGACGAGGAGGAGGATGGGGAAGAGCAGGAGGGGAGTAAAGTCATGGTGAGAGACGTATCTTTTGTCTACATCAGCAAACCTTCAAACAGGGCCAGGTCATTAGCTCAGTGGGAAGCAGGGGAGARGAGTTATGACAAAGTAGTTATGGGGTTTTAATGTGATACTTGGTTTGATATGGGAGTTGTCAAACAGTAGGCACTGAAGTGGAAATTGGCAATTTGTGTTGCTCTCCTGAATTGATTAAAATGAAATGTAGCCCAACCCTGGTGTGAATATTAACTCACTGTCGCCCCCTTGTGTTGTGCCAGGTGTTCTTCACTAGGAATGGGAAGGTGGTGGGCCGTAGGGAGGTGGCAGTGCCAGCAGGAGGGTTCTACCCTACCATCGGCATGATGAGCACCGGGGAGAAAATCAGGGTTGACCTGCACCCCCTCAGCGGCTGAGAGAGGGAGAGGGTGAAGAGGGTAGCGACATGATGATGATAGACCAATCCCAAGTCTGCTGTAGGGGACTGTTTGGAGTTATCACTCCAGTGCAGTATCCCTCCGCTTCACATCACTCCTGGATCCAGCATGTTGCCTGGGATGTCCTACCTCGGTTTAGTTTACTCTGGTTGACTCCTAACATAAAATGAAACTCATGCTACTATATGGTAGGAAGATGGGTATTATTCAAAGCTGACATTACAATATAATACTGCATGGGTGCCTCAAGAAAGTGCTTACTGTTATCATGTCAATAGAAAATACTATAAATGGTTCWAAGGGAGATCGCTGGACCAATCCCAGGTCTTTAAGCAGCAATCAGTCAAATCTTATTAGTTTAACTATTTTGAGATTATTAGAGGAATTCATTCAAAATGCTGTAACATAAAACCTGCAGCCAAGAAATGCAACTCTCAGGTATGCCAAAATCCAAATGACTGTAACGACTATGATGCTGTGTTATGTCTATTTTTTCTAAGACTCATGATGCCATATCCTTTTATCAAAAGCACTTTATTCTAGATATAGTGGATTATGATGCACTACTTTTTGTTTATCATTTCTCTGTTCTTTCTCTTTTGGGTTATTTTATTGGCGAATGACAGGTTAAATGAAATACTTGATCAACAACATTTGTATTTGTTTTGATTCATCATCTGTAATAACAGAACTGTACTCAAGAAAGCAATGTGCTAATTGATTTGATTTCAAAAGGGAAGACCATGCACTGCACTCACAACTGTTCTTTACAGAGTACCATTTGATTTCATATTAATCACCAATTGGGTTCAWTTAATCTTACAGATCATAGATATGAATGCGTCACCTATAAATTGTGCAATTGAATGCAATGTTTAAATGCCTAACTAAAGATGAGAATCTATTTCTATACAACGGCCTGCTTTGTGTCATTTTTATTGTCACTCCATGAGATGGCTGGCTAGTGTTTTCATAACATGTCATTTGGCTAATTGAGCCCGGGATTCAATCGGGACTATGTTAGATCCTTACTGTGATTATTTTTGACTATTTTAATTGAAAACAAACAAACATGTAGCTTCTACGCAAAGAGCAATTTCTCAAGCAAGAATTTTGCTTGGACTGTCGGAGTGGTCTGAGTGGGGAGGGTGCAATTGAAAACTAGCTGTTATTGGTAGAAAGGTTTGGAACTCTGTCTTATTGGTCTATTAACTAATTTGTCACCAGGCAGGCCAAAACTCCATCCCATCAAAACGGGCTGAAATGTCAAGCAGTCTTTTCAAACAGCTCTTACACTGAAAGAGCATTATCATTTTCACAATATTATTCCAACCTGTGTGGAAATATACAGTACCAGTCAAAGGTTTGGACACACCTGCTCATTCAAGGGTTATTCTTTTTTTACATTGTAGAATAATAGTTAAGACATCAAAACTATGAGAACACATATGGAATMATGTAGTGTCTGAAAAAGTGTTAAATCAAAATATATTTTATATTTGAGATACTTCAAAGTAGCCACCCTTTAACTTGATGACAGCTTTGCAGACTCTTGGCATTCTCTCAACCAGCYTCATGAGGTAGTCACCTTGAATGCATTTCAATTAACAGGTGTGCCTTGATAAAGTTAATTTGTGGAATATCTTTCCTTCTTAATGCGTTTGAGCCAATCAGTTGTGTTGTGACAAGGGAGGGGTGGTATACAGAAGATAGCCCTATTTGGTAAAAGACCAAGTCCATATCATGGCAAGAACAGCTAAAATAAGCAAAGAGAAATGACAGTCCATCATTACTTTAAGACGTGGTCAGTCAATCCGGAAAATGGCAAGAACTTTGAACGTTTATTCAAGAGCTATGATGAAACTTGCACTCATGAGGACCGCCACAGGAAAGGAAGACCCAGAGTTACCTCTGCTGCAGAGGATAAGTTCATTACAGTTACCAGCCTCAGAAATTGCAGCTCAAATAAATGCTTCAAAGAGTTCAAGTAAACAGACACATCTCAACACCAACTGTTCAGAGGAGATTGCATGAATCAGGCCTTCATGGTMGAATTGCTGAAAAGAAACCACTACTAAAAGGACACTAATAAGAAGAGACTTGCTTGGGCTAAGAAACACGAGGACATTAGACCGGTGGAAATCTGTCCTTTGGTCTGATGAGTCCAAATTTGAGATTTTTGGTTCCAACTGCCGTGTCTGTGAGACGCAGAGTAGGTGAACGGATGATCTCTGCATGTGTGGTTCCCACCGTGAAGCATGGAGGTGGTGGTGTGATGGTGCTTTGCTGGTGACACCGTCTGATGTATTTAGAATTCAAGGGACTTAACCAGCATGGCTAGCGCAGCATTCTGCAGTGATACGCCATCCCATCTGGTTTGCGCTTAGTGGGACGATCACTTGTTTTTCAACAGGACAATGACCCAACACACCTCCTGGCTGTGTAAGGGCAATTTGACCAAGGAGAGTGATGCATCAGATGACCTGGCCTCCACAATCACCCGACCTCAACCCAATTGAGATGGTTTGGGATGAGTTGGACAGCAGAGTGAAGGAAAAGCAGCCAACAAGTGCTCAGCATACGTGGGAACTCCTTCAAGACTGTTGGAAAAGCATTCCAGGTGAAGCTGGTTGAGAGAATGCAAATACTGTGCAAAGCTGTCGTCAAAGCAAAGGGTGGCTACTTTGAAGAATATAAAATATATTTAGATTTGTTTAACACTTTTTTGGTTACTACATAATTCCATGTGTTATTTCATAGTTTTGATGTCTTTACTGTTATTCTACAATGTAGAAAATAGTCAAAATAAAGAAAAACTCTTGAATGAGGAGGAGTGTCCAAACTTTTGATTGGTAATGTATGGGAAATCAAGTTTTTGACTGCACTGGGCCTTTAAAAAGCTGCACTGTCTACAAGGTCGATTGGATTGAATCCCGGCCTTAGGTCATGTACTGAAACAAGACAACAGATGTATCAATGATAGACCATTTATTATTTATTTCAAACATACTTTGATTTAAAATTCCAAGATACGAAAAATGTTTGGTCCTCCTTAAAGTAAGGTATAAAACATAAGGGTAAGTTTAACAATCTGTGCATTTATCCAATTTTCAAAATTCATTATAAAATAGGATGCTTTTAAAACAATTCAAAACAGGCACTGTGTCAAAGGACAACTAAAAACATAAATCCAGGAAGGTAAAGGACCCAAAAACTCAAAGTACACTGTTGGTTTACTCGGCCATGATCAATTTACCACATTCTTATCAGAAGCCTTTTTTGATTCTCAAGTATTATCAAAGAGATGAAGCGACTGCTTGTGATCATTTTAGAACGTCTCTTCTCCTATTATCCATCTGGCAGTGGTATGGACTAGTCCACTTAAGTACCTGTGAAGCAAAAGCTATATAAAGCATCTGATTTGCAAATACAAACATGCATATTTATTTCATATTTATTTGAGAGGCTTTCCTGTCAGAAGTCCTTAGTCTTTCTTCATCAACAAAAAGCGAAATGTTAACATAAGATCATTTCCAGTTTAGAGAATGATATAGCCGATGTAATCTTTCCTAGATTATATAAAAGATGTGTCATATATATCGTAACTGTATTCACTTCCAGTTTAAAAAAAGACACAGACCAGCCTTAACCAGTGTAAAAAAAAACATGGAAAACAGTATTCAATGCTTTCAATCTAAATCGGCTACAATCTACCACTCCCTTCTATCAGGCTCCCTCAGAAAACAAAAGAATCCGGCTATTTGGTTTTATGTAGTGTAGTAAGACTGATTTATTGCTAACTTTCCTAGTGTGAATGAAACAAACAATTAAAATGATCACAGATTGTACCCAAGCAGAGAAAAATTCAACAAGTGGGTCCCCATGGTTTTATCCCTGCACTTTTAAAAACTCCCTGGGTTATATATGGTGGACGGGGAGTACTAGGGACAGAATGTGTTGGTGTGCATATCCAGTCTAAATCCAGCCAGATTCAGAGTGGAGTGTCTGTTCAGACATCATCTTCCTCCTCCTCCTCCTCTTCCTCATAGTAGCGGTTCCTCTTGATCATCTCCTCTACGGTGAGCTGCTCGCCCTCCCCCCCCTCCTCCTCGCCCTCCCAGAAGCCCACATCCTGGGAGCTGCGGTTGTGTTTGGGCTGCGGGGACGGAGAGGGAGACGCTGAGATATCCGGAGAGGCAGATTGGCATTTCAGAGAAGCCTCTTCTACTTCTTTTCCTCTCTCCGTCGGCTCTTCTCTCTTCTCCTCCTGTGCCGCCGGCAGACTCTCCACCTCCTCCTCTGAGCTGGTCTCTTCATCCACCACACTGCCGCTGGGCGGGGCGGGCTTGCGCTCAATTTTGCTCTCCTGCCTTTCCTCCTCTCTCTCCCTCTGGGGTTTTGGTTCCGGTTCCCTAGGCATGGAGCGGCTGTCCTCCAGTGATCCCCTCCTATCCAGAAGGGATTTGAGGGGTCGGCGGGGCTCCCGTGGCCCGAGGGCATTGGTGGTGGTGAGGCTGGGGGCCACCGAGAAAGGCCGACTTCGCTCCTTCAGAGACGAGCTCCTCCTCAGGCTCTTCAGCTCGGTCCTGTCGTGGCTCTGGGTGGACAATGACACCTCGCCCTCTGGGGGCCACTTGGCTCTCCAGGGCCGGCCCACACCACTACCAGCCTCCAGAATTTGAGAGGTCCCAGCATCGCTGTCAGCAGGAGGGGGCCAGGCAACCCTCAGCTTGCGGGCCTCTGGTATTTTCTCGGCGCTGGAGAGTTTCTCAGTGGAGGTAGTGTGGCTGCGTGTCTCCAGAGAGGCAGTCAGGTCCGTCACCTTGGCCAGGGGAGACTCCTCTACTGTGGGGCTGGGCTGCTTGGTTGAGGAGGCTGGAAGGGACACCGCCGCCACTCTTTCTGCCTGCTCCTTTGGCTTCTTCTCCACCTCCCGGTCTACTCCCTCTTCCTCCTCCTCTCCCTCGGCACGGGGTGTCCACAGTTCCTTGTGGGGCCGGTGGCCGAAGCCTTCGTCATAGTTGCCTTTGGCCTTGAACAGCTGGCTGAAGTGGGGCTTGCAGTAGACATTACCGTGCAGAGAGGCATAGTTTCCCAGACTGTACAGCAGAGGGCAGCAAAGAACCAGAAAAACATACTTTAGATACATGCAGACACAAGACACCGGTTACTGAAAGCAGTACTGGATTTACTTGACATTTCATACAAATGTACATTCAAAAGTAATGTTTCTCCAATCGATACGGCTTGTGATAAATTCGATTAAAAAAGCATTTTGTTAAGATACTGTATTATGATGCACGATACACAATACTGTTTTTGCATGTTCTTTGTTCTTTCTCCTATGGTTTCTAAATGTTTTGGAATGGGAATTGTGTATAATGKTATTATATAATGTTATTTGAAGTGTCCCGTGGGGAGCGAGTGTCCCAAGTACCTGAGCTTGGTGTTGCAGTGCAGACAGCGGAAGCAGGAGGTGTGGAAGATCTGGGTGTTAGCCACCAGCCTCTCCAACGGGTACACCGTCTTCAGGCATGCAATGCACGTCTCCCTCACGGGCAGGCAGAACTTCTACACACAGACACTAAGAATTTACCTTTCATACACTGCATAGTGTTTGTCAGTAACAAGTCTTGTCGTCAGATTTTATAGCGGTCCTATCAATTTCCTTGATAGAATACATGTTGTACGTGTCATTGTGATGGAGGTTATGGAGGGGACTCACCCTGGCTGCCTTGGGCGGGTCACTGTGGGCTGAGGATGGAGAAGAGGTACTATCCTTAGAGGTAGGTGTGTCCATGCCATCACCTGAAACAGAACAAACACACAACATACCAGTGAGACTACAGGGACTCCATCTTGGCTGCAGAGGAAGTCAGTCACACAGTTGGGCAGAGCAATATAATTATAAAAAAAGGGAGCCTGGCTTTTCACCAAAAATTCTTGAGACGAGAGAGACGCCTAGACACAGAGCAGTAACTCAGTCGGGGTTCCACCCCTCTCTGCCCTTTAACATAGATTACAGAGGACCAATCAGAGGCGAGAGCAGCTGGGTGCGGTTCTGTCCTCAGCATCCCCAGCCGAGAGCTGTGGGGGATGACATCATGGGAGATAGGGAAATTAAAGCTGACTCACCATTGGTCTCTGCTACAGCAACTTTTCTGCTGTAGGACTCTAAAGCCTGGCTCTGAGAGAAAGAGAGAGAAAACCTGTCAGCAATCAAATATACAGTACAGCTTGTTCACCCATGTACAATTGTACATAAAAATCAATATGAAAGAGTTTACTGCCACTGTGTATTCATGTTTTAAAGCAGGATTTTTAGGACACTTGTAGGAGTTTATTTACTTACAGCACACCAGCTTTCATTGGTTTACAGTTTTTATCAGTTTAAACGCTGCTCCCCTATCCAATTAACTAATCTTCACACACAGTGTATCGTTTATTTCACAGACTCACACTGCATGTTCCCTCTGTCGCTGTCTCGCTACACACCTCAACACCAAATTTCTCAGACTCGCCACACGCACGCACACAGACACGCGCGTAGGTACTGACCACAGCCACACCACTAGGGGGCACATTCTCCTKGAGGCTGCCGTCCTCTCCCTCTGACTGACTGKCCTGCAGACGAACAGAGAGGTCGATCAGTAAAAGAACAGTGACAAAATGTTTAACAATATACAAAACATATTTTACAAAATAGGTGAACTAAGATCTGTCTTTCTTTGACATGAAACTTTTCCCATGTACTATCCTTGTGGTGAGACCAAAGCTTCTGGACTATTAAACAAGAGTAGAGGATCACTTCTTTCTAAAAAAAAAGATTTTTAGGTCTGGTGACTGAGTCCACAGTGTCTCTAGCTTCTCCTAAACAAAGGAGACTAAACAATGTAAAGATTGAGGAGTGTTTAAAAGACAACCGACCAAAATCCCACTATTTTACCATGCCTGCTTTTTACTACCAGCTTTCTCGTATACATCTGAAAGGGGTAGGGGGTAAAAAAGAGTCAATTAAAACCCACCTAAAGACCTAGTCATGATTCCTGCATTTTCACAGACCCTGTAACCAAAGTACAGGTATTGGGTCTGTGTGAATGGTTCTCTGCTTTTTTGCAGGTCAATTCATTAACACTTCAATTGTTTAATGCCTCCCTAATTTGACATCTAAACAGCCCCCATGGTTTAACACTCCCCACCCCTTCCAATTTGCCAGTTACCCACTGGTATGTTTAAAAAGGGAGAAGTGGTAAATAAGGCTGTTTGAAMGGGGTAAAACATTGTAAAACATTGCCTTATATATTTATTTTTTTACAGGTAATATACCACGTCTTCTGTACAAAATGGGTATAATAAATACAAACTCACAGTGCGTGCTAGTGGGCCCTTTTTGGTAACGGCTGACTGGTACTTGGCCATTCTTTCCTTCAGGGAGGTGGTCTCCAGAACTCGGTCAGGGGATAACACTGCGGGGAAGAAAGAAAAAAAAAAATCACACACACACAGGTTAGCATCTACAAGGTTTCTTGATCCTGATCCCACACCTAGCTCTGCTGCAATGTTGTCAGAAGTCACTAGCCTACATTAGCTGCTATGAAGAAGACAAACAGGGGTAACGATATATAAAAGCTGCCAAAAGTTGACTTGAGTAAATAAAGCTGGTCTTTTTAGATGAAGCAGTGTAGGCACTATGAATTGACACACTGTTCTGCCTCAGTTCAAGCACAGCCATTATCATGCACCCGTGAATGCACACATTGTGTTCCCATCTGTAACCTTCGTGGCTATTATAACTGCAGTGGGCACCTCTCTGCATGGGATCCTTTTGTCAGTTTAGTGCCTAGTAGTGATATCAAATACTGTGCCCTCAGAATGTGATTGCACTATATGGGTCTAGTACAAATGTGTGTGTGTGTGTGTGTGTGTGTGTGTGTGTGTGTGTGTGTGTGTGTGTCCGTGCCCATGTATTACCTCCTATTCTCTGGTCCATGTCCTCGGAGGAGCTGCTGTGTAGTCCTGTGCTCACCTGGATGATAACACAGGGGTCAAAGGTCAGGGTTCAGTTTATTACACAACCTCAGACAAGGACTGTCCGATGTCCTCACCGCCACCCCAACAACCACAGTCTCCTCCTGCTTTCTTTACAACTGTCTCTCTATGCCTTTGTAGTTAGTCAGCCTCTGCTTTTATTTTTTTTGCCCATCTCTACACTCAGACAACCCCATCATTGGTCACATTTGACCACCCCCAGACTCATCACAACTTCCCCCTATCTCACAATGGTTTGGCCCATCGACATCAAAACCAGTTCCTGCATATCCTTTACATTACAATGAGCCATTGATGGTTGCTTACACAAATCCCTATTCACACTGGCACAAACACACACACCCATTGGGGCATCTGCCATTTCCCCCAACACCTTGCTCTAGACCTAATCAAATAACAAGCACTCCCATCAGTGATTAATGTAATTTGCCCAGAGAGACTCTGAAAGCAGTAAGGAAGACTTTACTGTTAAACACCAAAACAAAATCACCAAATATCTATGGTGTCCAGGTTTCAGAAGAAGCTCAATTGTCTCAAGTTGCTGAAACGTTTCTAACTTGAACAAGATGGTGAATTTACTGCAGTCGGCTAATCTTGGACGGCAGATGCAATGAAATTCTACAGCTAAATTCAACCAGTCTGTTTTAAAGAAAGCATTCAGCATAATATGTAGTTCATCATGGAAAAGAAACAAATATGACAAGACAAACAACTTCAGACGTATTCCAGCTAAAATACTTCTAGCACCACCCTACGGGTCTGTTAACCATGTAACCAACCACATCATGACTCCCCATATGGTAAAGGGAGACACACACCCCTACACCACACACACACTACTGCAGGGATCATCAACTAGATTCAGCCACGGGACAAATTGTTTCTTGAGCGGATGGTCAGGGGGGCCGGAACATAATTACAATTCATTTGTAGACTGCAAATTGACTGCAGGAAGTCCAAAACAGATATATGACTAAAACGTAATCATTTCAAACCTTGCTTATATTTGTATAGGATCACACATATAGTATCTCTCTAATATGTGTGAGAATACTTTGGAACAGATTTTCTAAATTAAAATCACTTGAAGCTGATTTGCTGGTGTTCTTACAGTCTTGCGTCCATCAACACATTTTTTTTTAAATAAACAGTTGCACAGAAAACTTGGGGGGACAAATAAAATCCCATGTGGGCCAAATTCAGACCGCAGCCTGCCAGTTGGGGCATCCTGCACTACTGTATGTACACATTAGCGTGCGGACACATGTACACAGTGTTAATCCCCTAATAAGCTCAAGAGGCAGAGCCATTGTCAGACAGGACCGTCTGTCCCCCCACYAACTCCACCGTGACACAGCCATTTTACTCACCAATACACACACACACAACTGAAAACACAAGTAGGCTATACACATACTTAACACACTCCCCTCTCACCTTAACCTACAAAACACTGAAGATGCCCTATTACGATGCCATAAGAATGTACAGGCTAGGAGAGAGGGCAAGTCACAACAGGGGGGCTAGGGAGAAGGGACACTGTTCAAACACAGACAAAAGGCCCAGTGAGGGGATCAAGGTTAAAGGGATACTTCGGGATTTTGCCAATGATGTCCTTTCTCAACTTCCCCAGAATCAGATGAACTTGTGGATACATTGTTAGATTTTTTATTTTATTTTTATTTTTAAAATCAGCAGATACTCAGACTTCCAGTCATTGCATTTGCACTAGTTTTGCACTAAGTTTTGCACTAAGTTAGAGGTGCATTTGCACCTCTAACTTCCTTCATACTGGACACAGAGACATACAAATGGTATCCACGAGTTCATCCGACTCTGGGGAAGTAGATAAAGGGCCTCATTGCTAAAATGCCGAAGTATCCCTTTACCCCCTTAGAGTCGAAGTTCCACAACAAAAAAATCCCCATCAAAATCCGCCAGTTTAAGGTAGAGATGTTTGTTTTGCATTGGATGCATCTCAATCCACCACATCCACCTATGTCGCACTTCTGCATCTGTGGTGAAAGGTGGCAGAGCTAGAGTGGTGTTTGTCAGACCATGAGACATCCCGAAAATCTGTCTTCTAACACAAACGTCTGTAGCGTCCAAACGGTTTAACCTACAAACTACTACTCTACTATATGGAAAGGGGAGGCTCTCACAATGGTGTTCTCMATTTTGCTCTACGACCCCCACAAGTGTCATGGGACTCGTCTGAAGATAACCGGTATTGGATTAAAAAACACAAATGGAAGTAGAAGGTTGTTTTGTGCCTACCCCAAAAAAGTGGTTAAATATGTGTTTTTTTATTATCTCCTAGATTTCGGACAGACACTTCAAAATCTTGTATCTTACGATTTATTTTTTGCCATTTATGGACGTGTTATTCGATGCGTGGGCTTTAGTAGTAAATGCCAAAATAATTTGTATTATTATTTTTTGATACCTAAAAAGGGTACTAAAATTCTAAATAAAATATCTAAAAGATTAAAACAACTCCATCTGTCAGTTTAGCCCCCCCCCGCCATAGACTCTACAGAATTAACAAACACAAGCGTGTGTGTGTTTATTACAGCCCACTGATGTGTAAACCAGATGGTCAGGCTTAAGCAGTAATCCTGGATACAGATGAGTGGAGGAGGGATCTGGCCAATTAAAACAGACTGGGCCTTCTGGAGTCAGCCATAGCCAAGTCAATAACTTTTTACATTGTACTTGTGGATTGAAGATACAAGGTGTCTATAATGTTATGTATTGAAAGGTCATTTCCTAGTTCACTCAAAATATTGCTCATACAAAATGTTTTACAAGAGAGTGTGATGTTATGTTAGCACAGAGGACAGCGATACAGCCTGTAGTTCACTGAGGACAGGTTGAGACAGGACCAACTGATTCCACTGCAAATCAAACTGTGKGCCAACAGCTAAATGTTGGGCTAAATCGACCAAAACAACAGCCAAGCAGAGAGGCATGACTCATTTTAAAGAGAGGACAAGCATGTAATCTACACAATTGATCAAACAGGCTAAAGCTCCTACCTTTTTCAAGCAAGCGTGAATTGAATATGTAGTCTACACAATGTGCTGTAGTCTCAAACTGTTCTTTGCATRTGCAAATAGTCTGCGTCTAACCAGGTAACTATGGTAACTAGAATCATTCAACAACAAMAAAACACCAAGCTATGTTTTGAATATTGTGGTAGTAGAGAAGGCTAATGCCAGTGGCAAGCAGTACAGGGTGTAGTTGATTTGGGTGACAGCCAGGTAGTGAAACAGAGCCTTATCTGCCCCATCTAAACCTTTTATGCCCAGGACTCATTACAGCTCATACAGTTACAACCAAGGGCTATCGAAAAACAGGAGAGACAAAGGGAAAAGGTGGAATACAGAGAGTAAAAKAGAACTAGAAACAAGGAGTGTGTGAGAGGTGAGGGAGAGGTTTTAAAGAGAAAGACAGACAGAAAAAGAGGCGTAGAACTAAGGAGAGGGAAGGAGAGAGCGAGAGAACGTACTGCGAGTCTTTTGATTGGAGAGAGAGAGAGAAAGGAGTTTGTGTTCTGTAGGAGCAGGGTTTGTTGGCCTCTAGTTGATTTGGGGGGGGGGGGGGGTGCATACCTTCTTCCATGACATCACTGCTGTAAGATGGTATCAGCCCAGAGCAGGCACTGAGAGCTAAAGCTGGGGCAGGGGGGACACTACTGTGTTGTGAGTGTGTGAGAGAGAGAGATGGAGCATGAGTGTGTGTGTACACCTGGAGATGCAGCTCCTCCACCCACGCACAGCCCCACCTCCGCTTTGGTCAGCTGAAATGCACTGGCGTAGCGATAAAGGCTTTTGTGAGCGCATGTGTTGAGGAAACACACCGAGTAGTGAGCACAGCTCTCAGACCAAGACGAATCGAGGTCGACCTCCTACTGTCTGTCACTCCCCTCTTAAAACCCTGGCAGTAAATTCAGCAGAAGTCTAGAAGCATGGCCATTGTGGCAGGCCTCATCTGACTGAATGGCTGAGAGGACAAAGACTACAACACTACCACTGTTCTCAGACCAGTCTCCCTGAGGAGACACTGGGGGAATTTCCAACATGTAGAACTAAGTATTGCTAGTGGTCATCATGAACACACTTAACAAAGAGATGAGCACCAAGGCGTGGTGGCAAACTCACTCCAGTCTGAGTCGGACTCCACAGTCTTGCTTTCCACCTGGACCATGCATCAACACCGGGCTGGCTAAGCTAAGGTAGCCTACACCAGAGACCACCAGGAATATACAAAGTATTATGGTCACAGAGTCACACATTTATACTCAACTTTTACCAGACGAGAAAACTGAGGAAACTGAAAAATAGGAGAAGCAGAAGTGCACAGAGGAGTGCAATCTTGTGTGATGCTGAGAGAAGAGGTGGGGTGGGGACCATGAGGGGTGAATACCTAACTGAAGAGGTGGGGTGGGGGCCATGAGGGGTGAATACCTAACTGAAGGAGAATGACAGGACACAGAGTGGGAGGGAAAATTCCTATGGTGGGTCTTTGAAGAGAAAGACAAGGAGGAATGCGGGTACATTCTTGACCCTGGGCTATTATGGCATGTGTGTACACTAAAGAGGAGAAGGTTGTTTAGGAGCAGATAAGGGACAGATGGGCAGTGTGGAGAACTGAAACATAGAAACTTTTTGAGGGGACAGAAAGAGTGTGACTGAAGGGTTGAGTTAATTAGGCAGTAATGGGACAGAGGGCCGGGTCGTTAATATGGCCACTTAATGACTGACTTCTCTCTGATAATATCGGAGGAGCCACAGGAGACCCTCCCTCAGTGTCTGGCGCAAAGTATTTCACTTCTCAACTGGGGGCGTCTTCGTCAAGTCAGTGCATGTATGCATGTTTTGAGTTTCTTGGCCTCTAGTATAAGTAGGTAAGCGAGACCCTCCCTCAGTGTCTGGCGCAAAGTATTTCACTTCTCAACTGGGGGCGTCTTCGTCAAGTCAGTGCATGTATGCATGTTTTGAGTTTCTTGGCCTCTAGTATAAGTAGGTAAGCTAGTTTTAGCAAGTATCCTCTACACGTGTGTGTGTGTGTGTCTGAGTGAATGGGTGTTCTGTCTGTACTTAGTGATGCGCACTGAGACACACAGTAGTCCTCGGGGTGCCTTTATGAAGTCAGACGGGGCTTGTTGAAAGGCACGAATGCATCAGGTACCAAGGCATGTGACTGCTAGCATGACTACACTCCAAAGGAAGGCACCATGAAACTGTCTGTCTGTGCAACAGACCAGGAGTTCAGCTGCATCCCAGCTGGATATGGGGGGCTAACCAATCACACACAGTCAGATGACTGACCTGACCCCACAACCATAATGAGCCGCTACATGTTGAGGAAGATGCCAAGAGATGGGGTGAGAGAGAATCCATAGAGCAGAGAGGGGAGATACTGTGTAGAGCAGTGGTTCCAAACGTTTTCACTCAGGGGTCCCCCTTCCATCATTGAGGAACACTGCCGATGTACTAGCCAATTTCGAAGTTGCACCTTGTGCATTCTACTATTACCCTCCGACCCAGGGGAAGCGCCCCACAGTTTGGGAACCACTTTTGTAGATCGATACATACCTACAGTGTGTGTCTGCCTGAATGAGAACGTTTCTGAGTCAAATGTGTGTGTGTGAGTCTCTATCAGTCTTACCCTTCTCTTGGCGCCCTCTCCCTTCTCAAACATCATCTTCAGGCTGTTGAGAGGCACGCTGGGTTTCTCGACGGGGCTGCAGGGGCTGGGTGGCGCCACCTTTTCTTCCACCTGCATCAGCCCTTCCTCCTCCTCTCCCTCGCTTGGCCGCTGATCTTTTCTCTCCATCCTTCTCTCCGCTCCTTCCTTGGCTATAGCTGCTGAGGGATACWGGAAGCGGCTGGGGGCTGTGTCTTGACTACCCTGAGTGCCCGGGGATCCCGGGGATTTGGCTGGGGGGCGGTGCTCGGTCGGTGGCACTGGTTTGGGTACGGCTGGGGGGATAAGGCGGGCGCGGGGTGGGTCGGCTGGTAGCAGGGAGGGTTTGTCTTGGCGAGGTGCCGGCTGCTCCCAGCGCTTCTTCAGAACACTCAGGTTCCCTGAACGCAGAGTGGGGGGCAGGCTCCCCACCGACTGAGAGGAAGACAAGAGAAGATAAGAGAATGGTCAACTGGAAGAATGTCTTGAAGTTACTGACTGATGCAACGTCCTGAAATAGGTTAYATCGACCGAAAAGTTAACCAGCATGTAAACTGTACCGAGGTAATTGTGTGTAAGAGTAGTGTTGTATGAGAAACTGTAAGAATAACAAAATACAGTACCATTTCTAACAGTTTACAATAATACAAATAGTCTCAATTTTCAACCGTGTGGAATGAAACTATTATCAACAAAATAGTCATCACCAGTGGATTCCAACATTCTACTTCTACCAGTCAATCATGTCCAGTATTATGTCACCCAACTTCAAGCACCCAGACGGCAACCAAATTAAACAGGAAAAAAATATAGGAAAAATCTCAAGTTCATAACTCTGTCAGAGTTTTCTTCCCGAGGCCACAGTGGGAAAAGACTGCGGACAGCGGTAGTTACTGACGTGGAAGGAAAGAGAGATTAGATGAACAGCTGTTCAACCAGCCACGAGAGTAGCTGGCTGGTGGCTGAAGTCAGAACAGGCAACTATCAGCTGCTGCACACTCCACAGCGGCATACAAAGTCTTGGCTCAAGATGGAGACAGAGCAGGACTGAACACGGAGATCTCATTCTCAACCATATTCCATTCTGTGGAAACCTACCTCACCTTTTCCTGAAAGTACAGGAAGTGCTCTCTGCTCCCAAATCGTAACTTACGGCGAGCAGCTAGCTGAACTACTATGGGACAACAATACTCCACTATGTGATGTCATTCACTGATCTTCATTAGAAGATACGGAAATTAACGCCCGCTTGTAAAACGGTCCGTTTAAYATGGGGGAACTTCTGAAAGGTATACGAAACAATACGGCCCTTTGAAAGCAGAACAGAGACAACTAATAAACGTAGTTTACATGGGGTACTCAATGTTCCTTTCAAGGAACCGCACTGGGCTATGGTACACAGAGCTCAGCTCAGTACAAAGTATCTAGTCACACCCAGGAAGAAGAGTAACAATGTGTCATCTATATAGTCAAAACGACATCCATGAGACAAGCTCCAATCAGTAGGTAACCATCAACATTCACAACGCCCTAACGAAGAACAACCTTGTTTTCCCCTTTAACGTGATAATGAGGTGGTCAACCATATAGCAGTGGACGTCCATGCAAACTTAACACAGCTATAATTTAAAAAAACTGACACCACTTCCTACTGTCAACACATTGACCACACTTCAACCAAGCAGCAACTCAGGCAAACCTAGCCTGCACATCAAGCCGTGCTTCACCAACAAAATATGTGACAGAAACAAGATGGAAACACACATGGAAAAGGAGGAGAGCAGAATATGGGAGGAACAAACAAAGAGAAAAGGAGGAAGAGAAACCCAAAGCTGAGAGAACTCAAAGACAGTAGAACAACAAAAAACTATCGTTCTCTGTGTGAAAGCAGCTGGAKTACAAGAAGTACAAGGAAAAAGGAGCAACAGGCAATGAAAAGTTGGTTCCCTGTTTTTCTAAAAGAAGTGAAACCTGTGAGAACGAGGCGAGGCGTAGTGGGGAGTCTAGGTTGTAGACAGGGAGAGAGTCCTGTAGCTGGAATCAGTCTGCCGTCCTTCCCTCTGGTCTCTGTGCTGAGTAAGGGTGATCAAGCTCTCCCAGATGTTAGCAGTTAGAAAAWCTCTGGAAGTAAGAACCAGCCCACCCCCCATCAAGACCAGGAGAAAGACAGAGAGAGAGAGAGAGATGGAGGCAGAGGGGGAAAAAAATATCCCAGGAAACCAGAAAGCAGGAAATGATACATTTGGGAAATGTTTAACTCTTCGCTGACTGAGTCTGGGGTTCTTTACTTTTCACTTCTCAAAGTTTATCCCCAAATAAATATTGTAAATATGTGGTTATTTTTGTGTGTGAATCCAGCAGACACATGGCTGAAGTTTCAGGTATTCCGTTGTTGTGTGAGCCAATGTCAGAGCCATACCATTGCACTGAAGTCATGTCATCACCTAACATGTACCATGTGTCATGTTACGGAACCTCATGCTGTCAGTGTTGAGATCTGTGATCGCCAATCACATCATGACATTCAAATTGCAGACAGTGTTGTACAAAACCAAACTCCCTTTAAGTTATTTATTTTCCTTGAAAACTGGATTATTAAAAGTAAGGAGTCAAATCAACAATGTCACCGCTCCTCCCATTTTACCCTATGTCCTCAAGACACTGCGTAACCTACAACACATGATGTCCCGTTTAACCTATTGAGACATCTCAGCCATTCACCACGATTGAACGAGAACACACACACTTACTTCTAGCTTCTACCACCAAGCCATAAGACTGCTGAGCAATTCAGAAAATCGACACTGGACAATTTACATTGACCCCCCCCTTTTGTACACTCGCTGTTTGTTTTTTACCTATGCATAGTCACTTCACCCCCACCTACATGTACAGACTACCTCAACTAGCCTGTACCCCCGCACACTGACTCGGTACCGGTGCCCCCTGTATACAGCCTCGTTATTGTTAGTGTTACTTTTATTTGTACTTTTTATTTTAGTCTACTTGGTAAATATTTTCTTCTTGAACTGCACTGTTGGTTAAGGGCTTGTAAAGTCTACACCTGTTGTATTCGGCGCATGTGACAAATACAATTTGATTTGATTCCTGGTTAGAACAGTGAAGGTGACTCAATATGCCTGACTCAGCAGCAGTAGAAGGGAGGACCTCATGTTGAAAGTTAAGGAGTGGCCATTTATTCCCCCATAAAACTGTCATTAACTTTTTCATGTCTTTTGYGGTTAGAGAACATAATAGATGTGATTAAGTAGGAATAATCATACCTGTAATTATATACAGAACCATTACTGATAATGGTCACAGTTGAAGGGGGAATTATACTGAACAAAAAATATAAATGCAACATGCACCAATTTCAATTTTTTTACTGAGTTACAATTCATATAAGGAAATCAGTCAATTGAAATAAATACATTAGGCCATAATCTGTGGATTTCACATGAMTGGGAATACAGATATGCATCTGTTGGTCACAGATACCTTCAAAAAATATTTATATTAAAAAAACAAATGGATCAGAAAACMAGTCAGTATCTGGTGTGACCACAATTTGCCTCCTTCGCATAGAGTTGATCAGGCTGTTGATTGTGGCYCGTGGAATGTTGTCCCACTCCTCTTCAATGGCTGTGCGAAGTTGCTGGATATTGGCAGAAACTGGAACACGCTGCCTTACACGTCGATCCGGAGCATCCCAAACATGCTCAATGGGTGACATGTCTGGTGAGTATGCAGGCCATGGAAGAACTGGGAAATGTTCAGCTTCCAGGAATTGTGTACAGATCCTTGCGACATGGGGCTGTGCATTATCATGCTGAAACATGATGATGAAAATGATGATGAAACATGAGGTGATGGTGGTGAATGAATGGCACGACAATGGGCCTCAGGATCTCGTCACGTTATCTCTGTGCATTCAAATTGCCAATCTATAAATTGCAATTTTGTTTGTTGTCCGTAGCTTATTCCTGCCCATACCATAACCCCACCATGTGGCACTCTGTTCACAACGTTGACATCAGCAAACCGCTTGCCTACACAACGCCATACACGTGGTCTGCGGTTGTGAGGCCGGTTGGAAGTATTGCCAAATTCTCTAAAACGACATTGGAGGTGGATTATGATATATAAATTAACATTACATTCTCTGGCAACAGCTCTGGTGGACATTCCTGCAGTCAGCATGCCAATTGCACACTCCCTCAAAACTTGAGACATATGTGGSATTGTGTTGTGTGACAAAACTGCACATTTTAGAGTGGCTTTTATTGTCCCCAACACAAGGTGCACCTGTGTAATGACCATGCTGTTTAATCAGTTTCTTGATATTCCACACCTGACAGGTGGATGGATTACCTTGACAAAGAAGAAATGCTCACTAACAGGGATGTAAACAAATTTGTGCACAAAATTGGATAAAAATAAGCTTTTTGTGCGTATGGAACATTTCTGGGATCTTTTATTTCAGCTTAGGAAACATGGGACCAACACTTTACATGTTCCGTTTATATTTTTGTTCAGCGTAGATTCCACACAATCAACATAATGTTAAGTAAGACTGCAGGAGCCTCCTTAGTGCTCATTTGTGGACCACCATGTAATCATTCATTAGGACACTGCTGCTGGTTAACCTGACCAGGAAAAACTCAGGGCCCAAAATAAACCTGAAAAGAAAAACTAGTTAAAACTCCTGCCCCCGATTCTCATACCGGAACACAGAGGATTGCATCCCAGAAAGCTGAGACCTCTCTTCCTCCTATGACCCAAATTTACAGCCCACCCTTTAGGACTAGTGCTGCCTGTGGGTCCACGCACACAGACAGCATTGTGCTGACTAGACCTGTTTAACTCAGCACAAACAGGAAGACTGGAGGAACAGCATGCACCACACACAAATACAACCAGTGTGTGTGTGTGTGTCTTCTCCTCRCTCTGAATGACCTTAAGAACCTTGTGTGTAAACAATGTTTGTCTACAACTACTTGAGCCACTCCAGAATTCCACAATGTCACGTCACGCAGGGCAACTCCTGTGCTACAATCTAGGTCCAGATTCACTGGCAGCTAGGTACCCAATGATCAAAATACATTCCCCATCGATGAGCCATTGGAAATGTTAGGTAGTTACCTTGTACTCCTGCATGACATCGGCCGATCACTTATTCCCTATTCCCTTTCCACTTCTCCAGCACTTCCCAACAAACAAAGACAATAACCAACAGAGAAGACAACTATCCCAACAGACAAAGACAACTATCCCAACAGAGGGAATTACTTTGGGATTAGTCGACCGAGTCAGGATTATGGGGCTGACCGCCTGCCCATCACAATAAGTGGCCAGGCAGAACTTGGCACGGAATTGTTCGGTGTGCTCCTCAGACGAGATGAGGATTATAATGGGTGTGTGGGAGGTGGAAGTTTTCGAAAGGCTGTCATTTTACCATGTGAATGACAAAATGCTTTATCCCATCTACTCACTGTCAAAAATAAGTAGCCTGAGCAGAGAAGAGAGCACAAAACCACTTAGGCATACAGACGGAGCGGCCTACTGGTCAGATTAGAAGGCGAGCACACCAGACACCGCTTCCGAGCATATTACTCGCCAATGTCCAATCTCTAGTAAAACAAGGTTGATGAAATTAGGGCACGATTTGCCTTCCAGAGAGACATCGGAGATTGTAACATTCTCTGTTTTACGGAAACATGGCTCACTCGGGATATGTTTTCAGAGTCGTTACAGCCACTYGGTTTCTTCACGCATCGCGCAGACAGAAACAAAGAACTCTCTGGTAAGGAGGGTGTGGTTGTATGCCTTATGATTAACGACTCCTGGTGTGACCATAACAACATACAGGAACTTAAGTCCTTTTGTTCACCTGACCTAGAATCAAATGCCGACCGCATTATCTACCAAGAGAATTCTCTTTGATTATAGTCTTAGCCGTGTATATTATTAGCAAGTGCATCAGTGATGTTGTACCCACTGTGACTCTTAAAACCTTCCCTAATCAGAAACCGTGGATTGATGGCAGMATTCGCGCAAAACTGAAAGCGCTTTTAATCATGGCAAGGCAACTGGAAACATGACTGAATAAAAACAGTGTAGCTATTCCCTCCACAAGGCAATCAAACAAGCAAAGCGTCAGTATAGAGACAAAGTAGAGTCGCAATTCAACGGCTCAAACACGAGACGTATGTGGCAGGGTCTACAGACAATCACGGATTACAAAAAGAAAACCAGCCACGTAGCGGACATTGACATCTTGCTCCCAGACAAATTAAAACAACTTCTTTGCCCGCTTTGAGGACAATACAGTGCGCCACTGACACAGCCCGCTACAAAAGCCTGTGGGCTCTCCTTCACCGTGGCCAACGTGAGTAAAACATTTAAACATGTTAACCTTCGCAAGGCTGGGGTTAACAGACAGCATCACTAGACGCGTCCTCAGGGCATGCGCAGACCAGCTGGCTGGTGTGTTTACGGACATATTCAATCAATCCCTATCCCAGTCTGCTGTGCCCACATGCTTCAAAATGGCCACCATTGTTCCTGTTCCCAAGAACGTTAAGGTAACTGAACTAAATGACTATCACCCCGTAGCACTCACTTCTCTCATCATGAAGTGCTTTGAGAGACTAGTCAAGGATCATATCACCTCCACCCTACCTGATACCCTAGACTCACTCCAATTTGCTTACCGACCCAATAGGTCCACAGACGACGCAATCGCCATCGCACTGCCCTATCCTATCTGGACAAGAGGAATACCTATGTAAGAATGCTGTTCATTGACTACAGCTCAGCATTTAACACCATAGTACCCTCCAAAGTCGTCAGTAAGCTCGAGACCACCCCGCCCTGTGCGACTGGGTCCTGGACTTTCTGACGGTCCGCCCCCAGGTGGTGAGGTTAGGAAACAACATCTCCACCCCGCTGATCCTCAACACTGGGGCCCCACAAGGGTGCRTTCTCAGCCCCCTCCTGTACTCCCTGTTCACCCATGACTGTGTGGCCATGCACGTCTCCAACTCAATCGTCAAGTTTGCAGACAACACTACAGTGGTAGGCTTGATTACCAACAATTACGAGACGGCCTACAGGGAGGAGGTGAGGGCCCTTGGAGTGTGGTGTCAGGAAAACAACCTCTCACTCAACGTCAACAAAACAAAGGAGATGATCATGGCTTCAGGAAACAGTAGAGGGAGCACCCCCCTATCCATATTGACGGGACAGTAGTGGAGAAGATGGAAAGTTTAAAGTTCCTAGGCATACACATCACAGACAAACTGAAATGGTCCACCCACACAGACAGCGTGGTGAAGAAGGCGCAACAGCCCCTCTTCAACCTCAGGAGGCTGAAGAAATGTGGCTTGTCACCTAAAACACTCAAACTTTTACAGATGCACAATCGAGAGCATCCTGTCRGACTGGATCACCGCCTGGTACGGCAACTGCTCCGCCCACAACCGCATGGCTCTCTAGAGGGTAGTGCGGTCTGCACAACGCATCACCGGGGGCAAACTACCTGCCCTCCAGGATACCTACAGCACCCGATGTCACTGCCTGTTCACCACGCTATCATCCAGAAGGCGAGGTCAGTACAGGTGCATCAAAGCTGGGACCAAGAGACTGAAAAACAGCTTCAATCTCAAGGCCATCAGACTGTTAAACAGCCATCACTAACAGAGTGGCTGCTGCCAACATACAGACTTAAATCTCTGGCCACTTTAATAAATAGATTTAATAAAGGTATCACTAGTCACTTTAAATAATGCCACTTTAATAATGTCTACATATCCTACATTACTCAACTCATATGTATACACTGTATTTCAAACCATCTACTGCATCTCACCTATGCCGCACAGCCATAGCTCATCCATATATTTATATGTACATATTCTTATTCATCCCTTTATATTTGTGTAAACGGTAGTCGTTGTGAATTTGTTAGATTACTTGTTAGATATTACTGCAGTGTCGGAACTAGAAGCACAAGCATTTTGCTACACTCGCATTAACATCTGCTAACCATGTGTATGTGACCAATAAAATTTGATTTGATATAGTTCAATGGTGACAGAGTCAAAGAGTCAGGGACTTGACCAAGAGGGCAGCTTCACAAGCATATCATTGAACTGGTGACTGTGTCTGAGGTGATGTCACATCCTGTAATTCCATGAGTGGGTCTCCTGTTGGGGAGCTGAATGRRGATACTCACTGCTTTCTTCTTCTCAGCATTGGCCTCCTCAGCAGCTCTCTGGTACCTATGAAACAGAGGAGCAACACTGACCTCTGCTGATCAAGAACAGAGGTGCACGCAGTAAAGTAGACCAAAGCATTACACTGGGAATGGAAGTTTGCACTGATATTAAATCAATAGTATCTGAACATGTTTTGAAGGTCTGAAGATATCAGGGAAGTGTAAGCAATATAAAAAGGGTTTTGGGCTATTTCTGACACAGATCCGGTTTCCTCTGGATCTGCAGACAATATGCTGCTTTTCAACAATACACCAGTGTTACACTGGTTTTATCACCCTTATGTTATACTAGGGAAATTGTGATTCCATAGCTAGGGCTGACAGAGAGGACTTGTGAAGAGCAGAATCAACAACCTCTGCATAGTCAAAACAGTTGCTTTGTGAGGTGTTAAAGTTCACAGTTAGCCATAGCTATGTAAATGCCCGCTGAAATGTACGAGTGGCACGGTAGGTCAGGATTGTTGTAAGGTAACAACTACTTTACATAGCAACAGAAGAAAATGACCTGTACAGGCAAGGTGTATGAGGAAATAGGTCACGGTTGATAGTCAAGTGTAAGTGGTTGATACTGCCTACGATTACAGTTACGACTAYGTGATGAAGAGGTGACTTTTCAACCAGAATTTTCCGACCCACAGAGCTTCTTAAAGAGTGGTAACTATTAATAGTCAGAATGATCTCTTTCCAGTTCTGCTGCAAACTCTGTTGACAGACACAAGGGTAACCCAATGACCTGCAGAACAGGATTAATATACAGCTAACATCTCTGTTACCTCCCTCTCTCCCTCAATTATGTACATTTGGGATGGGAGCACTTGTATAAAGCCTTTAAGCCTGAAGTGTTTGGGTTGACTTTCATTTTGGCTCCCCACTGACACAGACTTGACTGACTGTATGTACATACTGGAGCACCCAAAGGACAAGTGTGATTGGTACAGTATGTACGTAGAGCTGGGCGATATGGAGGACTACCTACAGATAGATGCGTGTTTGGTAGGATGAATTTGGAAGAGAAGTGTCTACGGTAGTGCACTCATACAGACAGAAGTGTCTAGTAGAGAGCTGTGCGTGTCACTCACTTGGAGAAGCGCTCTGCGATGGCGTTGGTCTTGCCTCGCGTGCTGACCAATGAGAGCTCCCTGGCGGTGACCCGTAAAGACTGCGACGCCCACGACTTTCTGCTGAACGAACTTCCGCCTTCCATCTCGGCCTCCTAACACACACACACACACACACACTAATTAATGACAGAATCAAAATGTCTACTTAAACATTTTTTTAAACTACATTACCTGTTTTACATGAAATACAAGTCCCAAAATTCTCCAACACCCATCTTATAGAAATGACCTAATACAGTGTATAACACACAGCCTGGAGAGCCTGGATTCAACAACCAACACTGGCACTGTTGGATGACATCATCCAGCTGTTTGTTCATGGTGTGCACAGTGCACTACCTCACTGCTCATTCATCATGAATCAATCAAACCACGACATAGACAATACAGGGTGAAACCTTAATTGAAGGGTAATGAATAACATGTTAATAACAATGATAACTTGTGTAAGTTGAAACAAACACGTTTGTATTTTTGTTTGGGGTGTTTTCCCATGAAAACATTGCCCTACCAGGTAGCCTACAGGTAGCCCATTGATTATTACCAATATAGGCATTTTTTATGCTTTTATTGCTTTATATATACACTAAAGTTATGCCAGTAAAGTGTTCTCTTTAATGGGTTCATAGTCTATTTCACCCAGATCCCCCAGAATAATAGCAGAGTGTTGACAGACAGGAGGGATCAATGCAGCACTGTCTCTGTACAAAGAGGTACTGTCTATCCCTCAGCTTCCCCAATGGTGAGGTCATTGATCTGTGTGTCAATCACCTGCTCTGCTCTCTGTCTAGGAGTCAGTCCGCCCCCGAGATATCATCTACAGCACATACCCTCCCCTGCTGCTATGAGCTCACACACTCAAACATTGCATGGTTACAGGAGCAAGCAGACAAATTCTGCCATCATGATCGAGCGGGAACGTTCAGACACTTGACTGTGGGAAGGGTACACAACTGAGATCAGCAGCAATGTTGTCATTGTGCGAATCCGAGCATATCATCATCTGTTCCGAGACAGCCAGGAGGCCTGTACCGAGACAGCCAGGAGGCCTGTTCCGAGACAGCCAGGAGGCCTGTTCCGAGACAGCCAGGAGGCCTGTTCCGAGACAGCCAGGAGGCCTGTTTCCCGAAAGCAGGAGGCCTGTTCCCGAGGACAGCCAGGAGCCTGTTCCCGAGACAGCCAGGAGGCCTGTTCCCGAGACAGCCAGGAGGCCTTGTTCCGAGACAGCCAGGAGGCCTGTTCCCGAAGACAGCCAGGAGGCCTGTTCGCCGAGACAGCCAGGAGGCCTGTTCCGAGACAGCCAGGAGGCCTGTTCCGAGACAGCCAGGAGGCCTGTTCCGAGACAGCCAGGAGGCCTGTTCCGTGACAGCCAGGAGGCCTGTTCCGTGACAGCCAGGAGGCCTGTTCCGAGCCCGTTCTGTTCGGAGGACAAAACCAGCACTCCACTTATCTCAGCCTTCATAATCAACAATTATAGAGGGCCAGAGTATAACATACACCCACATGCCTAAATGCACACAGGAAGTTAGTTACTATAGTTACTGTGCTTTCCGATAGACACGTACACTAACAAAAAAACAGTCTCATAACACAGCTGATAAGCCAGTAAAATAGTCATTTGTCTGGAAGGGAGGGAATGATGAGAATCGACAAAAGCATTTATGAGTTTATACATGGACACACCTTTGGTACACTGCATGGTGTGTATTTGTAGTCATTTTCAGATAAATTAATATCAATAGGCTGTCTTGGGCCTGCCGGAAGGGTGTATGGACCATGCCCTTTCATCTAGCCATTTTCATTAAGGTGTGCTTCGCAGGTATTACATCATTACCCGACAAAGAGACTCAATTTAATTAAGCATTGTCAGAGCAGCTGGTTTTGTGTTGACTCAGACATGACCAAGCACACGCATAAACATAGTAGAGGCAATTCCATTAGAAAGGATTTACAGACTCAGATTTTTCACTTTATAATGTATACCAAACAAAAAACATCAATTTCAAAGCTTAACAAACCATAGAACTCTATGCACAGGTACTAGTTTTAACMATTTCCACTGACAATTTTACAAAAATACATTTACAGGACGAACTGTGCAGATAAGGTTCGGTAACAGAATAAAATTGAGGGAGATTTTATCATAATTCTATGACCAAATTTAGCATCTGCACAGTTTGTCAAGTACATTTTTATATATTTTTTTGCTGTGTAAATTATTCAAAGTAGCCACTGTGCATAGAGTTCAACTTTGAAATCAATGATTTTGTTTGGCATACATTTTAAAGTGAAAAATCTGTCTCAGTGTAATTCCATTACCATAGGCTACACAAGCAAACCAGCACTACGAGTGTGACCATGACGACAACCATAACAMATGACCAATTCCAAAAGAATCTCCAACACTTCCTGTCTACAAACCATGGGATCCAGGAAAATAATAATCTAATCCACAGAGAGAGACATCACATGGACTTCTCATAAAGATAGTATTTAGCATGGCCACAGGGGTGGTTTAAAACTCGGCCTTGCATCTCTGTCATATTTCATGAGAAAAACTTTAGAAAATAGGGCAAAGCTTAAACCTTAGCTTAAGAAGTGCATATTGGTTGAAAGCCTGTGCAACCCTGAGGTATGTGTTCAGTGGAAAAGGGATAAAGTGTAATGCGTGTCTGTGTCAGAGGCAACGCATCATATTCATGTGCATCAGCACAGCAGGCCAGATCAGGAAGCCAAAAGGCAGATTTCCAGTGGAATTCCTCAAAAATCATCCTCAGCCTTTCCTCCAAGCTGCCTCTCCAAGCTAAGCACAGGGGAAACTACCTCACAGTAGAAACCAAGATGCAGGGATCGAAGAACAAACTGGATGAGCAGGAAATAAAATCAGTCACTCTTGGAGGAGAATAGAAGTTGAATATAAAACACTTTATTTGGGGTGCTTGTCTATTCAACTTCCATTGTATTCTTATCTCCTGCAGTTGTGCCTTTGAGCAAGTTGCTTAACCCCTATAACTTCTCCAGGGACGCTGTACTGTGGCTGCCCTCTACCCCATGTTTTATATGTCCTTCTGAGGGGTTGGGATAGAACAAACAACAAATTGCCGATGTATATTTGTGCATATTGGACAATAAAAAGGAATCATCTTMCTCTAAGCTTACAGAAGTAATGGAAGTAGCAGCATAGCTGCAGCAGTAGTAAGTGGCCATGTGGTTGTGATATGTAGAGGAACAGGTAGCCTAACCAAACAGAGACAAGGCTTCCTTTTCATTTGGCATTYGACTTCTTGGAAGCAAACTGCAACAGAACAAGTTTAGTTGATCAATCAATCAATCAAGTTTATTTTATATAGCCCTTTGTACATCAGCTAATATCTCGAAGTGCTGTACAGAAACCCAGCCTAAAACCCCAAACAGCAAGCAATGCAAGTGTAGAAGCACGGTGGCTAGGAAAAACTCCCTAGAAAGGCCAAAACCTAGGAAGAAACCTAGAGAGGAACCAGGCTATGAGGGATCTGGCCCAATCTAGTCTATCCTCTCACCATATCTGAATAGCACTTGTATGTAGTGATGGGGGATATTATTTCAGATGATATATCATATTGACAATATCGTAATATTATTTTTGGTGCTAGTTTGCTATGCCTGCACCAAAACTCCGGTATTTTTACTTCATAGCACTTTTTATTTTATTTTTAAATAGGGAGCYAATTTGTTTTCAGCATTTTTATTTATATGATTGATCAAAACTTGTTTTCTCATGGCTCTCTCTTGTCCCTCTGCAGCAGACATTTGGTGAGCAATATGTTTGGAACATCGAATCGCAATAAAATTACAGTCTCAAATCGCAATACATAAGTATCGTGATAAGATCATAGCGCGAGTTCCCTGGCAATTCCCAGCCCTACCTGTATGGTGAGCAAGTATATTGATAGGAAATCAAATCTTTATTTCAACATACTTGATTGTGACTGTAAACTTGACATGATATAGGGACCGGATGTTCGGAATATCTTTTGAACATAAGTGAAATTGACAGATCCTGTGGACGCACCTTTCCTGAGGCAATCATTATCGTGTTTCAGTCAACGAGGCCTCTGTGTCAACTTCACTAAAGCGGAACAGCCTTTGAACCTTCACTTTCATCTCATTGCAATGCCGTATCCACAACAAACCCAGATATGGAACACAACACAGGATCAGTCTGTATTGCGCAATATAGCCATTTTATCATCATCAGTGCCTTGAGTGACATGGAGATACATCAGTCCTGAACAGCTCAAATGTAGGAAGGGGTTTATAATTTGCTACCCCCCACCCACCCACAAAAAAAGACATGCAGATTTTTTTCTCAAATGAAAATATCTTTGCAGCTAAGTAAATGCCAGGGACTTCTTTAAGACATATTGAAATAACACAATGTCAGGATCACATTGACTGCACCTGTAACGGCGTTCCTCCTCCTCTTCATCCGAAGAGGAGGAGCAGGGATTGAACCAAACTGCAGCGTTGTATTTAGACATAATGAATTTATTTAAGTGTAGACGAAAAACACGAACTTCACTTGAATACTTACAAAACAACAAAACGAATGTAGACAAACCTGAACATATGAACTTACATATAACACGAAGAACGCACGAACAGGAAAAATGACTACATAAAACGATGAACGAACGAAACAGTCCCGTATGGTGCAAACAAACACAGACACGGAAGACAACCACCCACGACAAACAATGTGACAACACCTACCTTAATATGATTCTCAATCAGAGGAGATGAAAACCACCTGCCTCTAATTGAGAACCATATTAGGTACCCATTAACCAACATAGAAACAGAAAACATAGACTGCCCACCCAAACTCACGTCCTGACCAACTAACACATACAAAAACTAACAGAAAACAGGTCAGGAACGTGACAGCACCAGACAGACAGATCTGGGGCAGGAGGGTATACAGTGAATACAGAAAGTCTACACCCCTTTCAACATTTTGCCACCTAAAATATACATCTAAAAAGGGATTAATGTAGATATTTTTCCTACGGATCTACACAACCTACTCCACATTTTCAAAGTGAAAGAAAGTCATAGAACATTTTCCAAATTAAGAATTWAAAAAATATTTATATAATCATAATTGGATAAGTCTTCACCCTCTGAGTTAATACAGGTTGAAGCGGTTTTGGCAGCCATTACAGCTGTGAATCATTTTCATTCTACCAGCTTTACACAACTCCTAGGGCAACATATATCCATTGTTTTTGTTAAAATTGCACAGGCTCAGTAAATTTGGTTGGATATCATTTTACCTTTTACCTGGGCTTTGCTCCTTTCATATTTATTTTGATCAGTCCCTGGTGATGACAAGCATACCCATAACATGATGCTGCCACCACAATACTTGAAAATACAAAAGGGATCAACAACATAGTTTTCACTCCCATATTACTGGGCTGTAGGACAAAGTGAAAAGAAAGAAGCCCATGTTAAAAATTCCACTCCAAATCATATATTCTGTTTTCAACAAGGCTGTTAAGTAATACTGCAAAGACAACACAACAAATAAACACACTTTTTGGACTAAATTAAAAACTACAGGGTTGGGTCAAATCCCAAAGTAAAACCCTCTCCATTTTCAACAATTGTGGTGGCAGCATCATGTTATGGGTTTACTTGTCAAAAATCGAATTGAATCCCTTTTTAGATCATTTAAGGGGGTGTAGAATTTCTATTGGCACTGTAGCCTAATTTAAACTGTGCTCTTTATGTCATACCATTACCAACCATATGAGACTGGTAACACTTGTGACAAACTCGATTTGCTTGTTACTCTACAATTTGATTTGCAGGTAATGACACTATGTCATTAAACTGAACCATAGCAAAACAAGTACCATGCGGTTTAAAAGCTACTTGAAGTCCGTCTCCAAAACAGACTTTGAAAAAAGAAAACAAATGAATAGTCAATTCTGCCCGGCTCTGAACAAAGAATCATTAAACACTAAATCATTCAAGCTAAACTAGCCGATTGAGTCAGAACCTGAAACACAGGACTCTCCCTCATAGCCGACTTGGCACCTCTCAGCTCATGGGACTGATCAGATGTCACAAAGCCGCCATCCTTGGTTTAACCCGTGTTCAGACAATAGGTCGGGAAAAGTCACATCCATGACATGGATACTGTTGGACTAGCCTTACTACAGTAACACTGGGAGTTATGGTCAATACTCTCAGTGAGAACAGAGATAATGATTTTTGAAACGCTATACACACACACAGTTACAAAAACAATGGCACAAGGTAACTTAACTTCTCCCCAAAGAGTTCAAGTTAACCGTGACACACCTTAAACATACCTTTTTGAATGGATTATTTTTCTGTTTTCTTCTCRATATAAAGTTATTGTCTTACCTATATTATTTTATAGCACTCCAGTTTCGGTCCAGCCTTTATTTTAAGCACTTCCGGTGTGTCACACTCCCCTGGTGAAACCTTGCGACACCCGACACAGTGTGTATAAGCAAGTCTCTAGTGTGTAAGAGTGTAAGGGGCGGAGTGAGGAGAAAGGTGTTATGAGAGTGGAGGAAGCAGGTCACATGATTTCCTGTACCAATGACCTTAGAGATTGGATTCCACCTGCCAGGTACATAGGGTGTGTATGTGTGTGTATGTGTGTCTTCAGCAGAATTTCTAGGAAATAGTCTATACAACTGCTCTACAGTTAAGTGTTTTAACAACCTGGTGAAAAACTCAAAACTGATCTAAATTGTGTGATTCTATGGCACAACTTGATCCCCTTCATGAGGGTGGTAAAGAAGGGGAGGTTGGTGGTTGCGGCAAAGGACAGCTGGAGGAGAGMGGTGAAGAGAAAGGAGGAGGAGGGACAGAGGGGAGAGGAGACGAACAGAGCGTGAAGCTCAGGTTTCTCTGCCCTGTTTGAAAGGTTGAAGCGCGTGGCTGGGCCTGCATGGTGCTGCGGCAGGGAGAGAAAACCCTGGCTCTCAATACACTCAACACATTGCTACTTCACAGGCCCTGTCTAACCAGTACCGGTCCTTGCCTCACACCTGGAGGTGTGCACTCACACGCAGTCGCGCACACACACGCAGTCGCGCACACACACGCAGTCGCGCACACACACGCAGTCGCGCACACACACAGCTTTGTCTGCACCAAGACTTCAAAAACCATACAATTTTACAAATGTTTCACTAGAGCAGTTTACCTATATCAATTTCTGTAGCAAATCATTGGCTTGGCACAGAAATTGACAACTGAATCAAAATGTTGTCCATTTCTGTCTGTGTCTCATTAATAAATCAACTTCAGGAGCATGTCAGAGTTGAGAAAATATATAGTTTCTGTCATGTTTTTTTTTCTGCCCAGCATCTGAACCAGTGGGATGTGTGTAGCATATTTTCTATATTATTTACACAGGAAAGTCCCCTAATTGACATTGTGAAAATGGCTGACGAACCAAATGATCTGACATGGGTAGCATCATCAACGCATTCCACTGAGTCATCTTCACTGGGACATCACCACCTGCCTCCTCTGTGGGCTATCCTTTTCTATTCGCAGAGARAGGAGGATGAAAAGGCGACATGGTTTGGCAGCGTTTTCTAAGTCTCAGCTGTGCAACTTCCAAGACAGAGAACTGCATAAATAGCACCGTTAAATAAGCATAGAGCTGCATTCAAATGGCCTGTTCAAATGGCCACACGGTGCGGTTAAGGTACAAAGCTGGACAGTCGCCATTGTGTGACAACTGCTGGCACTGAGGTGAATACCAAAGTAGACTACTCATTTCTCCAGGGACAGCCACTGAATACCCAGCTCGTAATACTCAGCAGGAGTTTGAATAGAATATATCCTGGCTATCAGGCCAACAACGAGTAACATACTTTAAGTAGCCCAAGTCACCAAAATGGCTGTGGTGATATCAGCTGAGTTTTAAAGTAATAGTTCACTCCAAAATCACCATTTGTTCAGATGTTTTCAAAAGTGGTCTAATGTCAAGATGAGTCCATGTCTCACATGCCATCTTTGTGCAGATCTAACTATATTCCTCAACCCCATAGGAAAGAAAGGCCTAGGCACCATTTAAAATGATTAAATTAGATGGTGTCTATCTTACCACTTCATTTGGGTTTGTGATAGCTGGATCTACACAACAGATGGGATTGTGGGGAGTACACTTATTTTGAAAATGCTCCACTTTTGAGTTTTGAAAATATTTACAAACTTTGGAATCATTTTGTAACATATGGTCATGTAGGCCTCCTTATAAAAAGTGTCATAGGCAGGAAGACATCTTCCTTGGTAGATGGATTATTATAACAATAAACAAGTAGCATATAAGCCTTCTGTATTATCAAAATTAATGCATTGTGTCTCCCTCCAATCCTCCATACCCTGAAATAGGTTGGCCAACTGCCATAACTTCCCATGCAACCTCCACCACCAGTAATAATGGTGCAAAATTGGAAGTACTGTACCTGTCAAATTGGCAACATTAATCAACAAACATTTGACTTAGCCTTGGCTAGAGCAAATTCACCATGTGCATACTCACACCACAGCCTAAACTAGCATACTAAAACGCACACGTTAAGGCTAGAAATTAACATAGCATTATAATAACTGTATATATCAACACAAGTTTATAACAAAACTCCTGTAACTTTGCTTTGGCCTTACGTTTATGATGTTGCCTACCGCAGTTCCACCGACAGTCCCACAGGTGCACAATAGAAAGAGATACGTTGGTTTGAGTCGATTAGTCTGCTAGTATCTGATATTTTAATTACATTGTTAAACGAACATACTTGACTTGTTTTAATCTCTTGCTGCTAACTCACAGCAATGAGTTTTTCGTCTTCGTCCGCTCCTCAAAGTATGTGCATCTCACGGGGCGGGACAAATCTGTCACCAAATCAAGAGTTCTTATCCATCTCTTAAAGTTGCAGTTCGCAGGGAATATCCATAAAATACTTTTATTCTTCTTCCAAAAAAATGTCTCCACTCAACATCACAGACATAGACTGAGTGTATAAAACATTAAGGACACCTTCGTGACCCCCCCTCCCCCCTTTGCCCCTTAGAATAGCCTCAATTCGTCGGGGCATGTACTCCGCTGGCACGTGAAGTTGGCTGGATGTCCTTTGGGTGGTGGACCATTCTTGATACACAAGGGAAACTGTTGAGCATGAATAACACAGCAGCGTTGCAATTATTGATACAAACCGGTGTGCCTGGCACCTACTAGCATATCCTGTTCAAAGGCACTTCAATATTTTGTCTTGCCCTTTCATCCTCTGAATGGCACACATWCACAATGTCTCAATTGTCTCAAGGCTTAAAAATCCTTATTTAATCTGTCTCCTCCCCTTCATCTACACTGATTGAAGTGCATTTAACAAGTGACATCAATAAGGGATCATAGCTTTCACCAGGATTCACCTGGTCAGTCTATGACATGGAAAGACAAAAAGTTCTACAGGGGCACCATCGAGAGCATCCTGACAGGTTGCCTCACTGCCTGGTATGGCAACTGCTCGGCCTCCGACCGCAAGGCACTACAGAGGGTAGTGCGTACAGCCCAGTACATCACTGGGGCCAAGCTTCCTGCCATCCAGGACCCCTATAACAGGCGGTGTCAGAGGAAGGCCCTAAAAATTGTCAAAGACTCCAGCCACCCTAGTTATAGACTGTTCTCTCTGCTACCGCACGGCAAGCGGTACCGGAGCACCAAGTCTAGGTCCAAAAGGCTTCTTAACAGCTTCTACCCCCAGCCATGAGACTGCTAAACAGCTAATCAAATGGCTACTCAGACTACTTGCATTGTCCCCCCCTTACTGACATGCTTACTTTTACACTGCTGCTACTCTCTGTTTATTATCTATGCATAGTCACTTTAACTCTACCTGCATGTACATATTACCTCAATTACCTCGACTAACCTGTGCACCCGCACATTGACTCTGTACCGGTACCCCCTCTATATAGCCTCGGTACTGTTATTTTACTGCTGCTCTTTAATAATTAGTTATTTTTATGTTTTACTTAACACTTMTTTTTCTTAAAAACTGCATTGATGGTTAAGGGCTTGTAAGTAAGTCTTTCACTGTAAGCTCTACATCTGTTGTATTCAGCGCATGTGACAAATACAATTGTATTTTATTTTATTTGAAAGAGCAGGTGTCCTGAATGTTTTGTACACTCAGTGTATATCTAGTAGTGAGTCTACACTACAGATGTAGAAAAGATTTCCATCTGCATCCCCGAGCCGTGCAATGAGGGTGTTATTTTATGCTGGCCCTTGTCGAACCGGATAATGGCCCGTCACATCATCGAACGAAAGCCGAGAGGGAGGAGCATATTCTCAAATCCAACAGTAATCGCAAATCAAATCAAATTTCATTTGTCACATGCGTCCTAAACAACCGGTTTAGACGATGACCTGAAATATTCTGCTTATACAAACTGTTCTGCTGTTTTCAAATGAAACGCAATACCTTGCTCTTGTTAAAGCTTTTAGAATGTATTAAACATAACTATGAGCATGGATAGATTGTTGTAACAATAATGATGTGAACTACTCAACCAGTCTTTGCCTCCCGAGTGGCACGGTGGTCTAAGGCACTGCATCGAGGTGTTAGCTGTGCCAMTAGAGATTCTGGGTTCAAGTCCAGGCTCTGTTGCAGCCGGCCACGACCGGGAGACCCATGGGGCGGCTCACAATTGGCCCAATGTCATCCGGGTTAAGTGGGCATTGTGTTGAGAAGCAGTGCGGCTTGGTTGGGTTGTGTTTCGGAGGACGCACGGCTCTCGACCTTCGCCTCTCCCCAGTCCGTACGGGAGTTGCAGCARTGGGACAAGACTGTAACTACCAATTGGATACCACAAAATTGAGGAGAAAAAGAGGGAAAAAAATAAAATAAAAGCAGGTCTCGACAAACAGTGACATCCTTACTTACGGGCCCTTCCCTACAATGCAGAGAGAAAGAAAATATAGAAATAATAGAAAATAAATAACATGTAATAACAAAAGTAATAATAAATGCACAATGAGTAATGATAACATGGCTATATACACGGGGTGCCAGTACCGAGTCGATGTGCAAGGGTACGAGGTAATTGAGGTAGATATATACATATAGCTAGGAATAAAGTGACTAGGCAACAGGATAGATAAAAAACAGTAGCAGCAATGTATGTGATGAGTCAAAAAAAGTTTGTGCGAAAAGAGGCAATGGTTAACTATTTAACTAACTGTTTAGTAGTATTTTGGCTTAGGAATAGAAGCTGTTGAGGGTCCTGTTGGTTGCAGACTTGGTGCATCGGTACCGCTTGCTGTGCGATAGCAGAGAGAACAGTCTAACAGTCCACTACAGCCACGTCGATGTGAATGGGAGGGTGCTCAGACCTCCGTTTCCGGTAGTCCACAATCAGCTCCTTTGTCTTGCTGACGTTGAGGGAGAAGTTGTTGTCCTGGCACCACACTGCCAGGTCTCTGACCTCCTCCCTGTAGGCTGTCTCATTGTCGTCGGTGATCAGGCCTCCCACCATCGTGTCGTCAGCAAACTTAATGATGGTGTTGGGAGTCGTGTTTGGCAACGCAGTCGTGGGTGAACAGGGAGTACAGGAGGGGACAAAGCCTGCACCCCTGAGGGGCCCCCGTGTTGAGGGTCAGCGTGGCGGATATGTTGTTGCCTACCCTCACCACCTAGGGGTGACCTGTCAGGAAGTCCAGGATCCAGTTGCAGAGGGAGGTGTTCAGTCCCAGGGTCTTTAGCTTAGTGATGAGCTTCGATGGCATTGTGGTGTTGAACGCTGAGCTGTATTCAATGAACAGCATTCTCACATAGGTGTTCCTCTAGTCCAGGTGGCAGAGGGCAGTGTGGAGCTCAATAGAGATTGTGTCATCTGTGGATCTATTAGGGCGGTATGCAAATTGGAGTGGGTCCAGGTTGTCTGGGATGATGGTGTTGATGTGAGTCATGACCAGTCTTTGAAAGCATTTCAGTTAGGATCACCACTTTATTTTAAGAATGTGAAATGTGAGAAGAATAGTAGAGAGAATGATTTATTTCAGCTATTATTTCTTTCATCACATTCCCAGTGGGTCAAAAGTTTGCATACACTCAATTAGTATTTGGTAGCATTGCCTTTAAATTGTTTAACTTGGGTCAAACATTTTGGATAACCTTCCACAAGCTTCCCACAATAAGCTGGGTGAATTTTGGCTCATACCTACCTGAAAGAGCTGGTGTAACTGAGTCAGGTTTGTAGGCCTCCTTGCTCGCACACGCTTTTTCAGTTCTGCCCACAAATGTTCTATATGATTGGGGTCAGGGCTTTGTGATGGACACTCCAATACCTTGACTTTGTTGTCCTTAAGCCATTTTGCCACAACTTTGGAAGTATGCTTGGGGTCATTGTCCATTTGGAAGACCCATTTGCGACMAAGCTTTAACTTCCTGACTGATGTCTTGAGATGTTGCTTCAATATATCCACATAATTGGCCTCCCTCATGATGCCATCTATTTTGTGAAGTGCACCAGTCCCTCCTGCAGCAAAGCACCCACAACATGATGCTGCCACCCCCGTGCTTCACGATTGGGATGGTGTTCTTCGGCTTGCAAGCCTCCCCCTTTTCCCTCCAAACATAACGATGGTAATTATGGCCAAACAGTTCTATTTTTGTTAAATCAGACCAGAGGACGTTTCTCCAAAAAGTACGATCTTTGTCCCCATGTGCAGTTGCAAACCGTAGTCTGGCTTCAGTAGATATCTACTGCAGCCCTCTTCCTCCACATACAACACCCGTTCTGCCAGTCACATTCTGTTAAAGGTCCCCAAAGGACACACATCCCTGGGTCGCTCCTCTTTTCAGTTCGCTGCAGCTAGCGACTGGAACGAGCTGCAACAAACACTCAAACTGGACAGTTTTATCAGAATCTCTTCATTCAAAGACTCAAACATGGACACTCTTACTGACAGTTGTGGCTGCTTTGCATGATGTATTGTTGTCTCTACCTTCTTGCCCTTTGTGCTGTTGTCTGTGCCCAACAATGTTTGTAAACTGTTTTGTGCCGCTACTATGTTGTGCTGCTGCCATGTTGTTTTGCTACCATGTTGTTGTCGTCATGTTGTGTTGCTACCATGCTGTGTTGTCATGTGTTGCTGCCATGCTATGTTGTCGTCTTAGGTCTCTCTTTATGTAGTGTTGTTGTCTCTCTTGTCATGATGTGTGTCTTGTCCTATATTTGTATTTAATTTATTTTTWATTTTTAATCCCAGCCCCCATCCCCGCAGGAGGCCTTTTTCCGTTTGGTAGGCCGTCATTGTAAATAAGAATTTGTTCTTAACTGACTTGCCTTAAGGTACAATAAAAAATTAAAAAACAGAGAGGGTCACCTGGCTCACGCCTGAGTGGCAGCCTGGTTCCAAATCATATGCAATCAACTTTCAGCCAGTCAAAACACACCTACACGGGCGCCTGTGCGAGATTAATCGAACCACCTCAATCACAAGCTATCAGGTGAAAAGGATCTTGGAAAGGTTCTTAGTACCACCTAGTGGTGAAAACTTAAAAGGATAGTTCATCCAAATGACAAAATGACACATTGGTTTCCTTACCCTGTAATGACTAATGGACAAGGTATGGCGGCAATTCATGCTTTGGACAAGGTATGGCAGCAATTCATGCTTTGGACAAGGTATGGCAGCAATTCATGCTTTGGTTTAGTTTCCCTGGCACTGTTTCCACATGCTAACGTTTAGCAGATGCTGCACAAATCCCATTCAAGTCATGGGACTGATATTAGCATTTTTCTCACATCATGTCCAAATCATCCAAAAGTATCTAAAATGTATTGCGAAGCTCAAAAAAGTAACTTAAAGATGATTTGAAAAATGCTAATATCATTCCCATGACTTGAATGGAATTTGTGCCACATTTGCTAAAACTAGCATTTGGAAACAGTACCAGGGAAACAGACCAAAACATGAATTGCTGTCATACCTTGCCCATAGACTGCTTACATGAAAGGAAACCAATGTCATTTTGTAATTTGGGTGAACTATCCATTTAATAAAGACAATAAAGCTTGGCAGTTATAAAGCTTGACAGAGATATTTATTTAAACAGTTTTCAGACAAACAGAGAAATAAACAAACACGCTTCGAAAGAGTAAAATGAATAATACATTATAAAATTTGAATTAAAATAAATAACTTGAAAGACAAACCAAATTGTATCCCATCTTAGATGATGTAATACGCTATGGCAGTAGGCTATAGTAAAATAATTACTACAATTCATATAGGCCTATAATTTGAACTCTAACCCTTTCAAAAACAAAGTGTCGTACAGACAAATACACAATCTTAGTAAAAACGGATGCTTAAGCTACTGTGGGAGTATGCTATCCCTATTAGGCCAATGTAGTATAACAATGACTACTTTTAAAATAGGCCTATACTTTGAACAACATAACAGTTGCAATACAATATGTCATAGACATAGATATATACCCCAATTCAGCAAAACATCTGATGCTTAAGCTACGGGAATATGTTGCAAAATATATTTTTTACAAATATATGTGATCTACCTCTCGCCTACCTAGGTTTAATTTAAAACATTTAATACTGTTGAAGTATTTTCAAACTTTATTCACATTTCTGAGTGCTTCAGCTCACTACTGTAAAGTTGAGACAGATTCTACGAGAGGCTACTCGTGAATTGCACTCAACACTATTTTCCAAACCATTCCTTAATTGTACTGGACAGAAAAACTGAAGAATGGAAGGGGAATGCATCATTACCCTCTTTTCCATACCAGATACCTTAAAAGTGGTCAARCAACTGTTTGGAAGGCATATGCTATTGCAAGGCATAACAAAAAAACAATTTCATAAAAAAGGTAATCCTCCCCCTTGTCTTAGGAAGCAGCACTAAAATACTTTCCCACACCCATACATGCTTGATAAACACAGATTGGAGAAAAACATGTACGTAAAACTCATATTAAACAGTATACAATTTCCACATGCAATTGGCACTTGATGTTTTAAGATAATAGAATAGGAAGTAATACAATTAATTTTTWAAAAGTGGACAACTCTACACTGCCAGATATAAAATCTTATTTTTTGAAGTGATATGCTATTGGTGTGTTTACCCAGCTTCTTGTATGAGGGTGTTTTATGTTGTTGACAGAGGAGTTCTATCATTTTGCTTTTGTAAAATAAAAAAAATACCTAAAAGGTGTGAAGCACCAAAGTACAGGCTGGAAGAGAGAGACCTCAGGTAACAAAAGTATCCTCTGTGTTCTAATTCGGATTATCTTTGCTATCCGAAGGATGTTTGTTTTTTCCAAAGTTGCTCGGAATCCTGGCTTCAACTTCCAGCCTCGTTCATGTGACATCACACACACTGTGTCAGCTTTTGGTGTGCTCCTGAGAGAGGAAACATGCAGTATTGCTTTTAAGTAATTTATTTTGAGTGAGATAATGTGCCAAATAAAACAACACAATTGTTGCATCCCGTGCAATGTATAGATTTTGATGTCCGGACAGGGGGGTGCCTCACCTGAGCACCTATGAGTGCTGCAGTAATTGCCTGATAAGATAAATAGGCCAACTATATACATTATACTTTAAATGTGGTTGAATGAGCTCTTTACCTTTTTTGTACACCTTTTTGCGCAAGCAAATCAAGGCCATGGACAGGATCGAGATAATGAAAACAAGGACCACAAGGGTCACGATGACACTACAGAAAGACAGGCACACAAAAAGACAGCGAGTTAGCTAAGCATTTTTGGAATCACTTTATTTTAAGGTACACACACACACACACACACACACACACACACACACACACACACACACACACACACACACACACACACACACACACACACACACACACACACACACACACACACACACACCTGTCTCTTATACACATCTAGATGTGTATAAGAGACAGGACACAGACACACACACACGCGCAAACACGCACACACATATATATACAAATGTGTTGTTTATAAGTGTGTATATACAGTGCCTTCGGAAAGTATTCAGACCCGTTGACTTTTTCCACATTTTGTTAGGTTACAGCCTTATTCTAAAATGTATTAAATTGTTTTCTTCCCTCATCAATCTACACACAATACCCCATAATGACAAAGCAAAAACAGTTGTTTWAAAAAAAACATTTTTGCTAATTTATTACAAATAAAAAACAGAAATATCACATTTACATACAGTAAGTATTCAGACCCTTTACTCAGTACTTTGTTGAAGCACCTTTGACAGTGATTACAGCCTCTAGTCTTCTTGGGTATGACACTACAAGCTTGGCACACCTGTATTTGGGGAGTTTTTCCCATTCTTCTCTGCAGATATTCTCAAGCTCTGCCAGGTTGGATGAGGGGAGTTGCTGCACAGCTATTTTCAGGTTTCTCCASAGATGTTTGATCGGGTTCAAGTCTGGGCTCTGGCAGGGCCACTCAAGGACATTCAGAGATTTGTCCCGAAGCCACTCCTGTGTTGTCTTGGCTGTGTGCTTAGGGTCGTTGTCCTGTTGAAAACTGAAACTTCGCCCCAGTCTGAGGTCCTGAGTGCTCTGGAGCAGGTTTTCATCAAGGATCTCTCTGTACTTCGCTCCGTTCATCTTTGCCTCRATCCTGACTAGTATCCCAGTCCCTGCCGCTGAAAAACATCACCACAGCATGATGCTGCCACCACCATAATTCACCGTAACCATCACGTCTGGTTTCCTCCAGACGTGATGCTTGGCATTCAGGTCAAAGAGTTCAATCTTAGTTTCATCAGACCAGATAATCTTGTTTCTCATGGTCTGAGAGTCTTTAGGTGCCTTTTGGCAAACTCCAAGTGGGCTGTCATGTGCCTTTTACTGAGGAGTGGCTTCCGTCTGGCCACTTTACCATAAAGGCCTGATCGGTGGAGTGGTGCAGAGATGGTTGGGTTGTCCTTCTGAAAGGTTCTCCCATCTCCACAGAGGAACTCTAGAGCTCTGTCAGAGTGACCATTGGGTTCTTGGTCATCTCCCTGACCAAGGCCCTTCTTCCCCGATTGCTCAGTTTGGCCGGGCGGCCAGTTCTAGGAAGAGTCTCGGTAGTTCCAAACTTCTTCCATTTAAGAATGATTTCCAGTGTGTTATTGGTGACCTTCAATGCTGCAGAAATGTTTTGGTTCCCTTCCCCAGATCTTTGCCTCCACACAATCCTGTTTCGGAGCTCTACAGGCAATTCCTTCGACCTCATGGCTTGGTTTTTGCTCTGACATGCACCATTTGCCTTCCCAAATCATGTCCAATCAACTGAATTTACCACAGGTGGACTCCAATCAAGTTGTAGAAACATCTCAAGGATGATCAATGGAAACTCAATTTAGAGTCTCATAGCAAAGGTTCTGAATACTTATGTAAATAAGGTATTTCAGTTTTTTTTTTTTTATATATATTTGCAAGAATTTCTAAAAACCTGTTTTCCCTTTGTCATTATGGGGTATTGTGTCTAGATTGCTAAGGATTTTTTGTTATTTAATCCATTTTAGAATAAGGCTGCAACATACATTTTTGGTGAAAAAGTCAATGGGTGTGAATATTAGGCCTTACTCCAGTGATTTGTTATTCAAACAATATAAGGTAGTTATGTATTACTGGACCATCCTTAATAACCTTATTGTTAGCCATAATAAAGATAAAGAAGCAAGTTACATAACAAACAGATTCTTAGTAAGCGGTCTCAGTGTGGGTGTACCTTAAAATGTGTTGTCTATTCTAAAGTGTGACCACATTTTTACTTGCAGTTAACTTTCTCCAGAAATGACCTCATTGGACAGAAAGGGGCACACCTCCCCACATATACGCAATACAGCCACATTTCAAGTCGCAATTTCATGTAAACAATTAGCAACTAATTGATCAGAGGCATGCAGACTTACATTGCTATAGATCTCATGCACCCAACAGAATCCAATGGAAGCTGAGTTGGACCTGAAAAAAAAAGACAGTGTGGATCAAAACATGACCAATAAACATAGAATGGGGCAGCTTTCAGACATGACGTGAAATCTCTCAGTAGTACATGTGGGCAATGAATGCAATTTGTGGGCACACAAACCAAGTGTTGCATAATACAGAAGGAGTCGGGACTCGGGACAAGAATGGAATTTGTACTGTATGGGCTGTATTTCTAGTCATAGCACATACAATCTCAGACCACATATGTTGACAACCGGTCTTGTTTACTCAGTAACCATAGCAACTTTAGGCAACTGAAAGCAAACAACAGAACTGCAAAGTACGGTACAATATTAAACTGGAGATTGCATTTCTGTGTCCTTGTGGCTGTAGATAGGAAAAACATTTAAAAATGTATTATCTTCAAATACAACCGCATAATCACCCAATGCATAATTACCCAATGATTCATGTTTCTGGCAATCACCCATTGAGGATATGTTGTATCCATCCTTGCAGCCACACACCGTGTCTGAGAAGGTTGAGCAGGAACTAAAAGTAATCTTGCCTTCACCTGCCATGGGTCAAACAGACATATAAATACACTTAACAACAGATTGACCAGTCTGCAAGCACATAAGGAAATGAGTTACTGGCATGAATCAGCTCCTAAATCTGGGTTGTAGCAAACAAAGRATGAATGGAATAAAAAAATGTCAAGTAATCTGTATTATCCAGCTCTTCAGTACTGTGTCAGATATATACGTACATTTTAGAATTATTTTCAAGTCACATCTGTTGGGCATGCCAGTAAGAATACCAGTTAATTTTCTCCATCAAGTTATACATTATGCAAAATAATAATCTTATTTCACAGATTTTGTGTGTTTTTTACCTCTACAGTCACTGCATAGAATACAGCTAGGTCCTGTCCACGCCCCATCCAGCTGGCTGCAGTTTTTGACGGTATATCGTTCTAAATGAGAGGACATATCATGAATAACCATAAACATGAGAGGGACTGTGAAGAACAAAACAGATTGAAATGATGATTGAAACATAAAACCATCATTTGTAGGACAATAATGCTTAGATGAAATGTACCTGGAGGACAGGATGGACAGTGCTGTCCAATGCAGAGATTTACATATGCTATGGCCAGCAGAGAATGCAAGAGAATCTAGAAAGGGCAAGACAGGGTTAACCCAGCGGCTCTAGTAACAGGCAGCAGAAGAGGTGTGTGCCTGGCTACAGGTAGCTACTTTACTGTCCACTATCAGCAACATGCAGCATTGTAAAATAAAGAGGGGCATCTATAGGCAATTAACATATTTGGGACTAGGACCTAGGCGTAGGGCCCTCACAATCGGCTGATAACCTACTGCAACTACTGCATGTGCACTATTAGCCTTATAGTATAAAACTGGTAATACTAATCCAGGCTACTGTTTTACTAATTCCTACACTATATTTTATAGACCTGTAATTACATGGTTTTTGATTGGTCAATGAATTTAATGTAACAAAACATGGGAGGAACAAATGAAATACAACAATTATTAAAATAAACAGAAGGGTAGGGCAGAGGGAAATGTAACTGAACTTCATTTCATAGACAGAGCTATAGATGTAAGGTTGCCATATTTTTTTAACTATAGCCTACATTTTTACACAGTCTTGACAACAAAAACATCAACAATATTACAAAATGCAGCCCTAGATCTTGGGTTATGATAGGATAAGACACTTAATTGTATACATAAGTTAAAAATGATCAAAAATCTATGTATGACCATCGAACAGCAGGACTGTGGATTTATTTTGGTTTGTTATGAGCAGCAGAATGTAGGCTATAATGTGTTTTGGTTTGTTCTGAGCAGCAGATAGGCTATAATAAATTCGATAATCAATTATGTAGGTTTTGGATGCACTTACATTTCTGAAGAACCACATTATTCCGTTGACATTAAAGTCGATTCAAATTATTTTCACCTGAAATGGTCAGGGGTGCACTGTTGCAGACAACCAGTAATGTCCAAATAACTGTATCTCTCTGTAGCCAAAGTGAAGAAGTCCGATATGCTCAGTCTTGACGCACAGAAGTTATATGAGCTCAGACTTGCTCAGATATGAGGAGGTAGTTCGAACCAAACCCAGAGATTGTACCTCATTGGCCAATTCGAGGGAGAAACGACACACGTGGTTTTGTTCATGGCAATGACATATGCGTGTATTCATAGTTACATTGCGTTATGTTTATTGTTACACTACTGCTTATTAAGTGTGATTCAATTATGCTTGTAAAAAGTTGCCACATTTTTATTAGTCGAGACTCCTACAAGTTCTAACCCACTTTTATTTCTTATGAATACTTTTTCACAACTTAACAGGCTATACCTGTTTTTGGACCGTTTGGAATACATTTTTGGAACTTCAACTACTGCAATACTACTAATTTTGCCCAAGAAAAAATATATCACAGTGAAGGGCAACAAATCATATAATCCTTAAGTATGGATAAGTTTGTACAATGCCATCAAGACATTTGAAACCCTAAAATAGTTTCGTTTCACTGTTTGTAGGGAGCCATGAAAACAAACTGCTTGAAATGCAGGTCTACGTAACATCCGGAAAAATTGTTGTGGCCATGGCAACCACAGTCGTTATAATCAGAGTGCCCTATCACCATCTGGTCACACCCAGAGCCATATGCCTATACCTAGTTGTAATGTATTGCACAAGACATTGGGGACGTTCAAGGATTATGGGTATAAACATTTTCTGACTTTCAACTACATTTTGACTGCATGACCTTTACAACAACCATGTGTTTAAAGATCATGAACTTTCAACTGCAGTCGACTGGAAATTTCAGCAGTTGCTCCTCACTAAATGCAACTTGAAGTCGGAACCAAAGCATTATGGGAGAAAAACTTTTTTTCTGTTTATTATGATTATTTTTTATGGTTGATTTTGCCACCTATCTTTGGATATTATCAATGCATGTTTACTCTTTTAAGTGGATGACTATTTAGAGCTTATTAAATACATCTTCATCCTTACATCCTTACGATTTAATTACATAGGCCTGCCTACATGTGAACCAAATGTTTAACATAAATAAATCAAATATCCTACTTGAGCCAATATAGCTAATGTATTTATCTATGTTACTGTAATGCTGTGTCCCATGTTATAGCCTACAATTTGTCTTGTCTGTAATATTGTCGTCACCAAACACGTTGTTGTTGATTGTCTATTAAGTGTGAATAAAATGTAATACATATTGTAGGCTACACAAGGGTTATTTTAGRGGATTTCTAGTAGGTTACTGAGAAATGCATGAGGAGGCAAGCAACACACTACTGAAGCTGTACTCGGGAGGGTTAATGAGATCAATTGGGTGATATCACACAGACTGTGTCATTAAGGGGTTAAGCACAAACTAGTCTTTGAAGTTGTTGAGATATACCAAAATCCACTACTCTCTGGTTCTATACGTGAGCGCTTAGGACTCATAAATGTCACAATACCAGCGTAGCTAAACAAAGTGGAGTAGTGCCTCAAAGGACCTTTAACCAAAGAACAGCTGCTGAGCGCATATTATGACATTTTCGAAGATCCAGTGGACTCTGTGCTTCATACTGGACATAAGTTGCACCACGGAATGTGCCTGTAGCCTTGAGTGAAAGCCCAACTGGAGAAATATGAATGTGATGGACATATCACCCCAGTCACTGAGCCGACGCCTTGAATAAGCAACATGGTCGTAGTTGCCAAGACAGAAAATATCAGATTATGCATGGATCCAAAACCAAAATGCTGGTGGATGCCAGAGATGCCTTTCTCAAGTGTGAACTTGATAACGACAGCAGCAGGATGACGGGGGAGGATGAGATGGCTGAAACTTCCCTTTGGGTTGTCCGTGGCCCCTGATATTTAACAACGTAAGCAACATGAACTGCTGGGGCACCTCAGAGACATCGAGCCGATTGCAGATTATATTCTTGTTGTCGGATGCGGGGACACTGATGAAGAGGCGGAGTGTGACCACGAGAACAATCTGCATGGAATGATGGACCGGTGCAGGGAGGTGAGACTCAGGCTCAGTGTGCAAAAGCTGCAGTTCAAGCTGTAAGTAGTTAAGTTTCATGGACACTTACTATCCTCCGAGGGACTGAGAATAGACCCAGAGAAGACCACGCCCACTGATGCCAAGGCAGTACAGCATTTCATTGGATTTATGACACACCTGGCCAACCTGTCTGAGGTGTGTAAGCCACTTCGCCATCTCCTGGACAAGAACAGTGCGTGGCACTGGCTGCCTAAACATGAGCAAGCTGTACAGGAAATAAAGCATCTGGTGTCTGTCACGCCCCTCTGAGGTGCAATGACGTCTCGAAACCGGTCACTGTGCAGAGTGACGCAAGCAAAAATGGATTAAAGTGCTGCCTAATGCAACATGGTCAGCCCATGGCGTTTGCTTTGTGAGCATTGTTGTCAACAGAGCAAAAGCACGCTCAAATAGAAGGAATTTTTGAGTACTGTATTTGCTTGCCAGAAATGTCATAATTATCTGTATGGCAGAGAGTTAAAAAAAAAAAATTATATAAGGGGTGGATCAGCTTAATATTGCGGAAAGATTGTTGCTTCCATCAATATAATTGTCTGCATCATTTGGGTAAATATATATATCCATATACATACATATATGCATACATATACACATATATACATACACATACTATATAGACATACATACTTTTTTTTAGAATATACCTTTATTATTCCCCGCAAACCCTACCACCCTTCCCCCAATTGGAGTAAACTAATAAACAATAACACTTAGGCTTCTACCTTCAGTTTATACATCTTATACACATTTTACAGACACAATCTATTTTACAATAGTTATATTTTGTTTGTTTTTAGTCCTTCCTCTTTTTCTGATCTATCCAGTTTGATTTCTATTTGTAACTGTGCTATTTCACAACATTTCTGAATCTATATACATTTTACAGACCCCGTATGTTTTACATTGGTTATCTTGTTATTAGTCCCATCCTTCAGCTCCATTCAACCCCTCTCATCTATCTCGCAACACCATCCATTTTGGATTTCTATTTTCCAACTGTGCTGTGATGCTTGACAAAAGTACTGAACCTTTCTATTCTCATAGCTTCTACAGATTGAAAATTAAAAATATATTTTTTTACTAAAATAATTATTATATTATTGATTGACTATGGCTTTTCAAATCACCCAGTATTGCTATCTGCAGCGTTAGTTCTAGGCAAATGCTGCAATTCTTCAGCCATTCCTGGACCTGTGACCAAAAATGAGCTACATATGGACAATACCAAAATAAATGATCTAATGACTCTGCCTCCTCACAGCAGAATCTGCAGAGCTGGGAAGATTGTATCCCCCATATATATAACATTCTATTGGTTGCAAGAATTTTGTATATTAATTTAAATTAAAAAATTAGAAGTTTTGAATTCGGTGTTGTTATGCGTATCAATTCATTAACTATGTGCCATGGAATGGGTACATCGAAAATCTCTTCCCAACTATTTAGCAATTTATTTGGCACAGCTGTCAGTTTTTTGGTCCTTAAATGAAATTGGTAAATGTTTTTMTTTATCACACTTTTCTTTAACCATTTACAGGACCGACATACAAGTTCCTTACTTTTTTGTATGGCAGAGAGTTAACAACAGCTGAGACAGATCATAAGCCGCTGATTACAATCTTCAAGAAGCCCCTCCTTTGTGGCCCTAAGCGTCTCCAAGGCATGTTAATGCAGCTGCAAAACTAAACTCAGCAAAAAAGAAACTTCCTCTCACTGTCAACTGTGTTAATTTTCAGCAAACTTAACATGTGTAAATATTTGTATGAACATAACAAGATTTAACAACTGAGACATAAACTGAACAAGTTCCACAGACTAACAGAAATGGAATAATGTGTCCCTGAACAAATGGGAGGTCAAAATCAAAAGTAACAGTCAGTATCTGGTGTGGCCACCAGCTGCATTAAGTACTGCAGTGCATTTCCTCCTCATGGACTGCACCAGATTTGCCAGTTCTTGCTGTGAGATGTTACCCCACTCTTCCACCAAGGCACCTGTAAGTTCCCGGACATTTCTGGGGGGAATGGCCCTAGCCCTCACCATCCGATCMAACAGGTCCCAGACGTGCTCAACGGGATTGAGATCCGGGCTCTTCAATGGCCATGGCAGAACACTGACATTCCTGTCTTGCAGGAAATCACGCASAGAACGAGCAGTATGGCTGGTGGCATTGTCATGCTGGAGGGTCATGTCAGAATGAGCCTGCAGGAAGGGTACCACATGAGTGAGGATGATGTCTTCCCTGTAACGCACAGCGTTGAGATTGCCTGCAATGACAACAAGCTGAGTCCGATGATGCTGTGACACACCGCCCCAGACCATGACGGACACTCCACCTCCAAATCGATCCCGCTCCAGAGTACAGGCCTCGGTGTAATGCTCATTCCTCCGACGATAAACGCGAATCCGACCATCACCCCCGGTAAGACAAAACTCGTCAGTGAAGAGAACTTTTTGACAGTCCTGTCTGGTCCAGCGACGGTGGGTTTGTGCCCATAGGCGACGTTGTTGCCGGTGATGTCTGGTGAGGACTTGCCTTACAACAGGCCTACAAGCCCTCAGTCCAGCCTCTCTCAGCCTATTGCGGACAGTCTGACCACTGATGGAGGAATGTGCGTTCCTGGTGTAACTCAGGCAGTTGTTGTTGCCATCCTGTACCTTTCCCGCAAGTGTGATGTTCGGATGTACCGATCCTGTGCAGGTGTTATTACACGTGGTCTGCCACTGCGCGGACGATCAGTTGTCCGTCCTGTCTCCCTGTAGCGCTGTCTTAGGCGTCTCACAGTACGGACATCGCAATTTATTGCCCTGGCTACATCTGCAGTCCTCATGCCTCCTTGCAGCAAGACACATTCACGCAGATGAGCAGGGAGCCTGGGCATCTTTMTTTTGGTGTTTTTCAGAGTCAGTAGAAAGGCCTCTTTACCTGTTTGGGAAAGGCGTGCCGCTAGTGGGACACCTCGACAACATCCGGTGAAATTGCAGAGCGCCAAATTCAAATKAAATTACTATAAATATTTAACTTTCATAAAATCACAAGTGTAATTCATCAAAATAAAGCTTACCTTCTTGTTAATCCAGCCGCGTGTCAGATTTCAAAAAGGCTTTACGGCGAAAGCAAACCATGCAATTATCTGAGGACAGCGCCCCGCATACAAACACATGAAAAACATATTTCAACCAGGCAGGTGCGACACGAAAGTCAGAAATAGCAATATAAAAAATGCCTTACCTTTGATGATCTTCTTCTGTTGGCACTCCAAAAGGTCCCAGTTACATCACAAATTGTCATTTTGTTCGATAATGTYCTTCTTTATATCCATAAAAACTCAGTTTAGCTGGCGCGCTTCAGTCAATAATCCATCCAGTTTCCCTCCATCAAAATGCATACAAAATGAATCCCAAAAGTTACTAATACACTTTTCCAACCAAGTCAAACAACGTTTATAATCAAACCTTAGGTATCCTAATACGCAAATAAACGATAACATTTAAGACGGAGAAAAGTATGTTCATTACCGGAGATAAATAAGAAAGAAMGAGCTTTCATCCACTCGCTTGGAAACACTACAGCCAAAATGGGAGCCACCTMGAAGAACTACRATTTCTGGGTCATTTTTCCAAAAACCAGCCTGAAACTCTTTCTAAAGACTGTTGACATCTAGTGGAAGCCCTAGGAACTGCAATCTGGGAGGACTTGGCCTTATAATTAAAGTACTAGCCATTGAAAATAGTGGTAAGCTGAGAATGTTTTGGGGTCCTCTGGGTTTCGCCTGCCATATATCAATTCTGTTATACTCACAGACATTATTTTAACAGTTTTAGAAACTTTAGAGTGTTTTCTATCCAAATGTACCAATTATATGCATATCCTAGCTTCTGGGCTTGAGTAACAGGTAGTTTACTTTGGGCATGCTTTTCATCCGGATGTCAAAATACTGCCCCCTATCCCAAAGAAGCTTTAGTGTCCTAAGTTTTCATAACTGTGACCTTGATTGCCTACCGTCTGTAAGCTGTTAGTGTCTTAACAACCGTTCCACAGGTGTATGTTCATTAATTGCTCATGGTTCATTGAACAAGCATGGGAAACAGTGTTTAAAACCTTTACAATTAAGATCTGTGAAGTTATTTGGATTTTTACGAATTATCTTTGAAAGACAGGGTCCTGAAAAAGGGACGATTCTTTTTTTGCTGAGTTTACAACTTGGGTGTCATCTACAAGCCTGGGCTGGAAATGTACATCAGTGACGCTCTGAGCAGAGCAACAACACAAGGCAGGAGGACAGGTGCACCACACACACGGCACACTGTGTGCAACGTAGAGATTGAGCATGCTGCATTCACACACATTTACCAGACACAGCATCTCAATGTTACAAACCACAGGTTCTGTCAGATTTTACAGTACACTGAGGTCGATGAAGACTTACAGGACTTAAAGTCAGTTGTTCTCTAAGGATGGCCAGCTGTGAAAGAGGAGACCTCTCTGAGAGTAAGAGATTATTGGTTATTTCGTGAAGAAATCAACGTGGACAACAAGGTGCTGTACAGAAGACAATGTGTTAATATTCCAAGGGCACTAAGGGCAGAAATGCTGAGCCTCATACCTGCTAGCCACATTGGCACGGAAGCATGCTATAGACAGGCAAGGGACACATTTTCTGGCCGAACATGAGAGGGGAAATCAAGGACTATGTAACCAACTACTCAGCCTGTAATGAATATGCACAAGCACAGCAAAAGGATTCAATGATGTCACATGACATCCCAGAGCGCCCATGCCAAAAAGTGAGCATGGACCTTTTTGCCTACGCAGGGAAGGACTTCCTGATCATGATTAATCATTACTCAGATTACTGAGAGGTGGAGTCACTGCCAGACGTGTCATCTGACACGGTCGTCACACGCTGCATTGTCCAGTTTGCCCGCCATGGGCAACCAGACTGTGTAATCACAGACAATGGGGGGTGCTATGTCCAAACACACCAAGACAGTTGTGAAGAGGGCACGACAACACCTTTTCCCCCTCAGGAGATTGAAAGGATTTGGCATGGGTCCCCAGATCTTCAAAAACGTACACAGCTGCACCATCGAGAGAATCTGATGAACCTCCTGACCGGTTGCATCACCGCCTGGTATGGCAACTGCTCGGCATCTGACTGTAAGGCGCTACCAATCAGATCAGCTCTGAAAAAGAGCTGATGTGAAATGATCTGATTGGTCAAAATACTAATTAGTGAAAAAAAGATCAGAATTGGGCTCCCTGTCTAAACGCAACAGCCTAATTATTATATTTTTTCACTAATTGTTTTTTTGACCAATCAGATTAGCTCTTTTGGCAATAATTTAGCAAAATATCAGAATTGGGCTGCCTGTGTAAATACAGTCATAAAGGTCTCTTGCCTTTGATGTCTGATAAATMGATTGGCATTGCCTGAAAGATTATAGATTATACTGTCACAGCTTTTTCCAGTTTTCTTTTTAATTTAAAAATAACTACTAGACCTGATTTAGCCAGCAGCATACCACCCTGCATACCACTGCTGGCTTGCTTCTGAAGCTAAGCAGGGTTGGTCCTGGTCAGTCCCTGGATGGGAGACCAGGTGCTGCTGGAAGTGGTGTTGGAGGGCAAGTAGGAGGCACTCTTTCCTCTGGTCTAAAAAATATCCCAATGCCCCAGGGCAGWGATTGGGGACACTGCCCTGTGTAGAGTGCCRTCTTTCGGATGGGATGTTAAACGGGTGTCCYKACTCTCTGAGGTCATTAAAGATCCCATGGCTCTTGTTGTAAGAGTAGGGTGTCTTGGCTAAATTCCCAATCTGGCCCTCAAACCATCATGGTCACCTAATAATCCCCAGTTTACAATTGGCTCAGTTYATCCCCCTCCTCTCCCCTGTAACTGTTCCTCAGGTTGTTGCTGTAAATGAGAATGTGTTCTCAGTCAACTTACCTGGTAAAGGGAGTATGGCTATATGACTCACTGGTTTTGGTACACAAGTTCATTCATGCCTATTAAGCAATAAAATAGAAAAGGAGAGCTGAAGAAAGAAGGTGGCAGGTAGCGTGGCGGTTAGAGAGGTGAGTCAGCAACTGGAGAGTTTCCAATTTGAATCCAAGGTCTGACAAGAAAGATCAGGTGGGTCTGTGTGTCAAATCCTAAATGCTACTGCCTGCCCTTGAGCTAGGCACTTACACCCACATTTCAGTGTGACAAATAAAGTGATCTTTATCTTAAAACAGTTTCTGTACCTGGGGAGGCAGGCAGCCTAGTGGTTAGAGCGTTGGGCCGAACATGAGAGGGGAAAGGTTGCTGGATTGAATCCCTGAGCTGGCAAGGTAAACAAATCTGTCGTTCTGCCCCTATACAAGGCAGTTAACCYACTGTTCATAATCTGCATCAGCTAACATTGCTTTTTGTGAATTTTGAAGCATAAATGCAATTTTAAAAAGCATGTGAAAGCACATAAAGACTTCATAACGGTCATGTTAACTGACTGATATGATCTCATAGAACAACAAGTATAAGATCTCCTATGCTTGTGTTAACCTCAGACCTTATATTGGTTCTCAAAACCCTATTCTTTCCCTATTCATTTTCGCCATAGGCTGAACGAACAATGGCTGAACGAACAAGAGGTAACTCATTTCCGGGTTTAAGGACTACAAGTTGGCAAGCACTATAACCATGTATAATATAGTTAGTTTAGTTTAAATGTGGTATTTAGTGCCATCTGGTGGTAAAACATAGTTATGGTCATAAATATTTATTGGATGTAAGAGTATTGATTTGATGTAACATACTGAAAATACAGGAGGTGTAGGTGCTTTGAATGAGAGACTATCCACGTGGGCTGGTCTGTGAATTCTATCATTACTCAATGTAATGATACCCAGGCTGTCATTGAAAATATGCATTTGTTTTTCACTGACTCACCTTGTTAAATAAAGGTAAAACAAAAAATAAAATAAAAAAGAGCGAGAGAGAGTCCAAAACAGCAGGTCCGGGACAGGTCAGAGTTCCAGGCAGAACAGTTGAAACTGCAGCAGCACCATGACCAGGTGGACTGGGGACAGCAAGGAGTCGTCAGGCCAGGTAGTCCTGAGGCATGGTCCTAGGGCTCAGGTCCTCYGAGAGAAGAGAGCAAGAGAGAGAGAATTAGATGGAGCATACTTCAATTCACACAGGACACYGGATAAAACAGGATAAATACTCCAGATATAACAGACTGATCCTAGCCCCCGACATGTAAACTATTGCAGCATAAATACTGGAGGCTGAGACAGGAGGGGTCGGGAGACACTGTGGCCCCGTCCGACGATACCACCGGACARGGCCAAACAGGCAGGATATAACCCCACCCACTTTGCCAATGCACAGCCCCCACACCACTACAGGGATATCTTCAACCACCAACCTACTATCCTGAGACAAGGCCGAGTATAGCCCACRAAGAACTCCCCCGCGGCACGAACCCGAGGGAGGCGCCAACCCCGGATAGGAAGATCACGTCAGTGATTCAACCCACTCAAGTGACGCACCCCTCCAAGGGACGGCATGGAAGAGCACGAGTAAGCCAGTGACTCAGCCCCCGTAATAGGGTAAGAGGCAGAGAATCCCAGTGGAGAGAGGGGAACAGGCCAGGCAGAGACAGCAAGGGCGGTTCGTCGCTCCAGTGCCTTTCCGTTCACCTTCACACCCCTGGGCCAGACTACACTCAATCATAGGACCTACTGAAGAGATGGGTCTTCAATAAAGACTTAAAGGTCGAGACCGAGTCTACGTCTCTCACATGGATAGGCAGACCATTCCATTATGTATGCATAGTCACTTTAACTTTACCTACATGTACATATTACCTCAATTACCTCGACTAACCGGTGCCCCTGCACACTGACTCTGTACCGGTACCCCCTGTATATAGCCTCGCTACCGTTATTTTASTGCTGCACTTTAATAACTTGTTACTTTTATTTTTTACTTATCTATTTTTTACTYAACACTTATTTTTCTTAAAACTGCATTGTTGGTTAAGGGCTTGTAAGTAAGCGTTGTATTCGGCACATGTGACAAATAACATTTGATTTGATTCCAATAGGAATTACACATCACTTTGCAAGCTATCATCAGAGCTTATCCCTGATGTGGAAACTGCCTGGATATTCTTTCATTATGTTTTTTTCCAAATAGTAAACAAACATGCCCCATTCCGCAGGTTCAGGGTTAAAGGGYGGGATAATCCATGGTTTTCTTCTGAGCTGTCTTGTWTTATTCACGACCGTAATCTAGCTTGGGCTAAACCAAGGAAATCATGTTCTGATGCTGATTGGCTTATTTTTAGGCAGTTACGAAACAAGTGTTMTTTTCTTCTCAGGAAGGCCAAGTCTGAATATTTTATGTCTGTTACCACTGATAACCTGAATGACCCTAGAAAGTTTTGGAAGGCTATTAAGTCTATGTCTGGTAACAGTAATGTTAATGAATTACCGTCATGTGTTTTGAAGGACTCTGTTGCTGTATATGACAAAACTGAAATGCTGAATTGTTTCAATGAGCACTTTGTATCATCTGGTAGGCTGTTTGATTCAGTGTCCTCTCTCTCTGTACAACCCTGTGTGGATGAACCAGTGTCCTCTGTCTCTGTACAACCCTGTGTGGATGAACCAGTGAGAGCTGGTCAAACTTTTAGCTTTTTGCCATTYTCAGTGCAGGTGGTACATAAAGCCCTGAAATCCTTAGATCAAAGAAAGCCTGCAGGTTCTGATCTTTTGGATCCCTGCTTTTTAAATCTGGCAGCAGATTTCATAGCTGAACCACTTACATATCTGTTCAATCTAACCCTGGAATGTAATGAAATTCCGAAAATCTGGAAATCAGCATTTGTCCTACCACTTTTAAAAGGGGGAGATCCAACTCTTTTAAATAATTATAGGCCAATCTCAAAGCTGTCACCCCTGGGAAAATACTTGAAACCCTTGTGAGTGAACGCTAAAAGAGTTTTTATTTTACTAACTCTATTTTATCAACGTACCAATCGGCTTCAGGAAGAAGCATAGCACAATTACAGCAGCCATGAAGGTTTTAAATTATTCACTGAAGCCCTTGACAAATAACAGCACTGTGTCTCACTTTTTATTGATCTCTCTAAGGCTTTTGATACAGTTGATCATGCTATACTAAGGCAGAGATTGTCAAGTGTAGGTCTTTCAGAGCATGCATTGCTGATGGTTTGCAACATCTGTCTATAGAACTCAGTGCACTCAATTTGATGGGCTTATGTCTGTTAAATTGTCTGTCTTTAATGGTGTGCCCCAAGGCTCTGTACTTGGTCCCTCCTTATTCACTATTTATATAAATGATTTAGACAAAAATGTCCAAAATGCGCAACTTCATTTTTATGCTGATGATACTGTTATTTACTGTTGTGCCTCGTCTCTTATGAAAGCTTTCCAGAACTTGCAAACTGCTTTTTATACTGTTCAACATACCTTGTGTCAATTGAAGCTTATCCTCAATACTGACAAAACTAAACTAATGGTGTTTTCTAAAGCAAGAAATAGACCTCTGAACCTTTCACCTATTACTACCTGTCAGGGCAAGGAGATTGAGGTTGTAACCTCATATAAATATCTTGGAATTTTAATTGATGACGGCCTCTCATTTAAATTGCATATTCAACAACTTACAAAAAAATTGAAGCTGAAATTGGGATTTTATTTTAGGAATAAGGCCTGTTTTTCTTTTTAAGCCAGAAGGAGGTTAGTATCAGCTGCATTTATGCCTTTGGGGATATTTTATATATGAATGCTTCCGCTCAGTGTTTGAGATCAATTGACAACCTTTACCATGGCACTTTGAGATTTATTTTAAACTGCAAAACCCTTACGCACCACTGCACTTTGTATACCAGGGTTGGCTGGCCTTCTCTAGTCACTCGTAGGCTCAGTCACTGGTATACTTTTATTTATAAATCCATTTTGGGTTTACTACCTTTTTATTTGGGCATTTTTATTGTTCAGAAATGTGGTGGGTACTCTCTTCGTTCGCTGGACTTTATCCTCCTAACTGTTCCAAATGTCTGAACTGAATTTGGTAAAAGGGCTTTTATGTACTCTGCGCCATCGTCTTGGAACGCCTGACCTGTCAATGTTTTTAATTTGCTGTTTTTGATTTTTGTTATACTCTTGTGAATTCTATGGTTTTTACTAGATTACTTGTAGTTTTTCATGTTGTTTGTCTGTAATTTTTGTAATGACTTGGTGCTGCCTATCTTGGCCAGGACGCTCTTGAAAAATAGATTTTAAATCTCAATGAGCCCTTCCAGGTTAAATAAAGGTTAAATAAATAAATAAATATAATAATGTGACTTACAAGCCTGGAAAACGTGAATTTCAGGCCACTATAATAGGGTAAAACCAAGCACCCAAATTAATGACTTATTAAATAGTTATATTGTGTTGAATCATGTAATTTAAATGATAACATAGTCACTAAGAATTTTACTTGGTTAAAGCCCACGAAACGAAAACCCTAATGACTGCAGCAGGCATGTCTCTTTCACTAACAAATACAGCCATGGGTTGTAAACTCTACAATTCACCAGGAAGGCAAGGCAGTCTGGGAAATATGCAGATAAGGCTTTACTAGCAGTGTGTTAATTTAACACTGAAAAGTGTAGACCAGTATAGACACTGGACCGGTGTTAAATTTAACACTGGAGAATTTGCTGTTTACAAATATTCCGCTGATAAAAACACAAAGGTTATTGGATATCTATTTGTAAAAGTGTTTGCATAGGCCTATGCCTATTGATAGAGAATTATGCAAAACCTGGCAATCCTTGATTCGGAGACACGGTATAGCCTACCTACCCTTATCATATTCTAGTCATTTGGTAGACGCTCTTATCCAGAGCGACTTACAGGAGCGATTAGGGTGCCTTGCTCAAGCACATATCAACATTCGAACCAGCGACTTTTTGGTTACTGGCCCAACGCTCTTAACCGCTAGGGTATCTGCTGCCCCACACACTACTGGTCAAAAGTTTTAGAACACCTACTCATTCAAGGGTTTTTCTTTATTTTTTTTACTATTTTCTACATTTTAGAATAATAGTAAAGACATCAAAACTATGAAATAACACATATGGAATCATGTAGTAACCAAAAAAGTGTTCAACAAATCAAAATATATTTTATATTTGAGATTCTTCAAATAGCTAGCCTTTGCCTTTGACATCTTTGCACACTCTTGGCATTCTCTCAACCAGCTTCACCTGGAATGCTTTTCCAACAATCTTGAAGGAGTTCCCACATATGCTGAGCACTTGTTGGATGCGTTTCCTTCACTCTGCGGTCCGACTAATCCAAAACCATCTCAATTGGGTTGAGGTTGGGTGATTGTGGAGGCCAGGTCATCTGATGCAGCACTCCATCACTTTCCTTCTTGGTCAAATAGCCCTTAAACAGCCTGGAGGTGTGTTGGGTCATTGTCCTGTTGAAAAACAAATGATAGTTCCACTATGCCCAAACCAGATGGGATGGCGTATTGCTGCAGAATGCTGTGGTAGTTAAGTGCGCCTTGAATTCTAAATAAATCACAGACAGAGTCACCAGCAAAGCACCGCCACACCTCCTCCATGCTTTACGGTGGGAAATACACATGAGATCATCCATTCACCCACACCACATCTCACAAAGACACAGCGGTTGTAACCCATTTGGACTCCAGACCAGAGGACAATTTTCCACTAGTCCATTGCTCGTGTTTCTTGGCTCAAGCAAGTCTCTTCTTATTATTGGTGTCCTTTAGTCGTGGTTTCTTTGCAGCAATCCAACCATGAAAGCCTGATTCACACAGTCTCCTCTGAACAGTTGATGTTGAGATGTGTCTGTTACTTGAACTCTGTGAAGCATTTACTTGGGCTCCAATTTCTGAGGCTGGTAACTCTAATGAACTTATCCTCTGCAGCAGAGGTAACTCTTGGTCTTCAATTCCTGTGGCRGTCCTCAGGAGAGCCAGTTTCATCATACCGCTTGATGTTTTTTTCTTCTTCACAGGATTGGGCAGGGATGCAGCCATGGGTGGACTTGGGAGGGCATAAGCCCACCCACTGGGGAGCCAGGCCCAGCCGATCAGAATGAGTTCCCCCCCAGACTATCCCACAGGTGAAGAAGCCGTATGTGGAGCTCCTGGTCTGGCGTGGTTACGCGTGATCTGCGGTTGTGAGGCTCGTTGGATGTACTGCCAAATTCTCTAAAACGACATTAGAGGTGTCTTATGGTGGAGAAACTAACATTAAATTCTCTGGCAACAGCTCTGGTGGACATTCCTGCGGTCAGCATGCCAATTGTACAGTCCCTCAAAACTTGAGACATCTGTGGCATTGTGTTGTGCAACAAAATTACACATTTTAAAGTGGCTTTTTGTTGTCCCCAGCACAAGGTGCACCTGTGTAATGATCATGCTCTTTAATCAGCCTCTTTGTATGCCACACCTGTCAAGTGGATGGATTATCTTGGCAAAGGAGAAACGCTCACTAACAGGGATATAAACACATTTGTGCACAACATTTTTGAAAAATAAGCTTTTTGTATGTATGGAAAMTGTCTGGGATGTTTTATTTCAGCTCATGAAACTAACACTTAACATTTTGCGTTTATGTTTTTGTTGCGTGTAATTCCACTGACACTCGAATGGACTATGTGCATCTGACCTACAAATTGAGAGATTATTCAGACAAAATCCTAGTTGCTGTTGGTTTTTTGGAGGGGGTAGGCTGAAAATCTACGTGTATGAATACAGGCACTTTCGGGGCAAAGATACGTCTTTCTAAACTGAAATTAGACGTGGTTCAGGCTGCTAATTGATCCGAACTAAAATGGAGTAACGTTTTCACCTTCCAACATGGCAGACGTATATACCCATTTTCTCCAATCACATGGCAGGGTTCTCCTCGGGGAGCACATCCGGTGGCGTTTCCTGTGTTTGTAAATTGAAAGAAATTGGAACTCGGGCCACGGGCGTCGAAACACGACAAACGAGGAAAATTTWAAGGTAAACACCAAAAAACGACGTTTGAATATCACAAATGGGTTGACTTATTGTATGTTTAGTCGTGTATCAGGCAATATTTGACAGATTCGGCCTCCGTCTCTAAGCAAAAAAGCAGTGACTGACACGACTTGTTAGCTTGACAACAGGGGAGGGGGAGTACGCATCGACCATCACGAATGAATGTCTTTATCGGGAAATCTTGCTGTACTAGCTGCTTAGTCGTTTTTTGGCTCATCCGATCGCAATCCTCAAACTATTGTTTTATATAGTTGGCTGTATTTATCCGGATCTAATCATATCGAAATTGCCTAACGATATCATTCTATTTCGATTTGTTGATGGGTGGCAACTGAAGTTAGTAAGATGTGATGATGTACGTGGAAGCCACTACTAGCTAACGTTAGCTACGCCGTTATTAGCTAGCTATCTGTTTCTGTTTTGGCTAGCGGTTAGTTAGCCTCTCGATGATTTGTATCCGAGTTATGATTACATTAACAATTTTGTCACTAGCAGACTCTCTTAACCTGAGCGATTTACAATTAGTGCAATAATCTTTAAATGATTATAAGATTACGAGAAAATMATTTTAATTGTTGGGTTAAGTCATTTAAATGTATCTTCAAGTAGYTAACGTTAGTATTTCTACCATTGCAGGCTAACTAGCAAACGTTAGCTAACCAGCTACGTTTATTAAATCTGTTTCATTGCATATTACTACTTGATGGTCCATTGCCATGCCACACTAGCTAGTTATTTCGTTAACTTCGCCAATTACGAAGTTAGTCAGTAGCTAGCTGCATCCAGGGAAAATTGCTCATATTTGCAACGATAACTAGACATTAGTGTTGCTGCTGGCTGCATGTAATAATGTTAGCTAGCTATGGGGTTGCTAAAAGATAGCTTTAGGCTTTCCCTGGATCATTATTTAGCCAGAGCCATATTATTTGACTATTGTTATTACATTGCATATATTTAGCTAGCTAGAGTTAGGTCAACTTTTTAAATTTGGAATATCTGAATACATGGCTCTGGCCATAGCCATTAACTTTCCAATGTTGGTGCCATTGGTTTAATTTGTAATTTTTTTTCAGCTGTATGGCTATTCTCAATCATGGTAGTCAGTTAGGTTAACCTATCTACAGTATCAGCGTTTTGTCCCAAATTCATGGTAGTTAGCTATACTGTTATAGTTCTTACACCTGTTTGCTAGCTAACATTAGCTATATGATTATGTACACAATTGGAATTGGGTGCCTGACTGAATTGCTTGACCATCCCATTTTGGATATTAGCTAGATGTGTTGTATTAATGTGACCCGTGTTCAGGGCTTGTAGGAGCAGCTCTTTCAGAATCATATTTCATAGCTAGCAAAGTGACCTGATGACAGTGACAAACAAGGAGTAAACCAAATGACCGTCTACAGTTATTATGGAGATGCTAGTTTTTGAGTTATAATTGGGTTTTGTGTGATTGGAGCAGTTACAATCTGTGACTCATTGCTGGTTTTATTGTTTTTAATAATCATTTCATTATTATTGAATGTATTTTCATGTATTGTCCACATCCTCCTCTTCCTCAGTTTTAGTGCTAGATGAGTGAGGTGGGTGTGGCCCCCCGTCAGACTGACCATCCTGATTGACGGATCCCTGGATGACCTTGTCCCCGCCCCCATCCCCGCCCTCACATACACCGTTCCCACTGCAATGTCACACCTGCCCAGCAGCTCAGTCCGCGACCATATGAAATGGGTTTGTTTTCCAACAAAAAAWWAAATAAAATGGCTACAAACAACATGCCTACTATTAGGCAACATTATACAGTATCTTTTGTCACTCAGGATGTGGTCGTCATAAAATGTAAAGTGCTTGATCTTTTTTTTTTTATCATTTGGTTTCATACTGTTTCTGGTGTAACTGTGGCCTATGACAGTCTGAGTGTTTGTCTTCTCATTTGTTTATCTCCTCTACACCCAGACTGGTTCTGTTTTATATATTTTCTAAATGTCTGATTGGTACTGGATTTCCCTGACTCGGGCTCGGTTCTGTTCCTAGGCGGGGTTGCTTGGCTGTGAGGCTGTTCTCTCCAGTATGGCCCTGATGCAGGCCAGCTCCATGGCCGGTCCGCCCAAGAAGATGATGGCTCCACTCGGCCATGGACCACCACCCCAGAGGGATGGTTTAGACCGCGGTCCTCAGAGCCACATGATCCTGCCATCTGGAATGAGCTGTCCACCCCTGGTTAGGAGGAGCTGGGGCAATGCAGAGGGGGAGGAGGGAACTTTGTTGTTTATCATTGTCACCCACTGAAAGAACAACAAATTAGAAATGGATATATTTCCCATTGCCTAGGTCTCAGTAGTAACTTACTGTGGCCTGCTAATATGCCTAAATAAGTCTTCATTAATGATTTAAAGAGGCTGCCAGATTATGTACACCATTTAAAAGTAGTCATAGGTTACCTTCTGTATTTCTGTCTTTTGCCAATGTTTTTTTTTCTTTTTCTGTTCATTATTATTGGTTTTCCCAGCATAATCATGTAAATGATTCTAAAATATCCTGTGGTTCATGTTTAAATTTCACACATTTAGAAAACATTCCTTGCTTTCCGTTCTTGTTTTGTTTCTGTCTTGAAATGTAGGCCTTATCTGTAAGGTAATTTCTCATTTTAAGTTTCATGTTATCTCCACCAGGAAGGCTGATTCACAGGCTCCTGTCTCCCTCTTGTATGTGCTCCCCAGCTTATCCGGAAGGAGGCTGACTTCCACGCCCCCCGCCTGCTGGACGAGAAGGAGATGAGGGCCAACGAGGACATGCAGCTGAAAAAGAAGAACAGGAAGTCAGGAACGCCGTGTAAAGTGAGAGAGCAAGACGGGAGGGGAGGGAAGGTCAGTGTCTCTGAATTTTAAAGCAAAACAGCCTCTCAGTGTGTTTAGGAGAGATTGTTATAAAAACGGGCTGAAGGTGTGTTTGTGGGTGTTTGGCTCGCTTTGTGCTTTTGTGTGTGTGCGACTGACTTTTTTTGTCTCTCGCTGAGTTGGTGCCTTTGAGTTTGCACATTTTGTGTGGGGGGAGGAGTGCAGACGAGATGTGGAGGGGGTGGGGTTCTCTGGAGAGGAAAGAGGGGGGAGGGGAACACAATAACTGTTATTGTGTTTGAGGGGGGAGCAGTAACATGTGGGAGGGGGTTAACCCTTCTCTAGGTTTTGCTTTAAATGGCCAAAATGGTCAAAACGTTGTTTAAATCTTGTACTACCTTAATTTAATTAAGCTTTACGTCAGCACTGGCTTTTCTCATACTAAAACGATTGTATCATATGTTTTCTTCTATACAAGAGTGTGAGGGCATACTTGTTGTGATGATTTAGTAGATTTGTACGTTTTTTTTCCTTCTTCTGTATGGTGTATTTAGGCCTACAATTTTATGCTGAGCCACTATTCTGTCATCCTGCCTAGGTGGTTGTTGTGGATGAGAATGGTAACTGTCCAATATCCAAAGTGCAGAAGAACTTCATCTGTGATCACTGTTACGGAGCATTTAGGAGTGGATATCACCTGAAGAGACACATCCTCATTCATACAGGTATGTGTCCCAACCACAATGGCCTACTTCTGGAAGTTTTCCATTACCAGTTAGGGAGATGTTTAATATGCTTAGCTAATACAGTACGAAAATACATAAGGCCAGCAGAAACACCCGTTTGAATTAAAGTGACCAGTGATTTTAATCTTATTCGATGGCCTCCAAAAAGAGATTGTCTAGTGTCAGATTTTCATTCACAGTTTTTGGTGTTCTCTGTGGGGACCTTTCACTAAAACTGGTACTCTTCGGTTTAGGGGAGAAGCCGTATGCTTGTGGCATATGTGACATGAGGTTTATTCAGCGTTACCACCTGGAGAGACACAGCCTCATTCACACGGGTATGCGTCCTCTTACCGTACCCATCTCTCACTAAACAGGCTACACCTGTAGTGCTGCACCGGAACCCAAGTGTACAGGGTTTTCAGTGTTCTTTTGTCATTTGGACAGTAATTTCCAACAAAGCTCAACATTCCTTTCACCTCAACTATGTGAAGGAGAGGGTTATCACAAATGTACAAATGGGTCCCCCAACACCAATGAGAGTACAAATGAAAGATCTAGTTGGTACAAATGTTTATAGATTGGCCATAGGAGGCTGCACAAAGGTCACAGTTTTAGGACAATGTTGCTTTTAGTAGGTTGTGTTGCTAGTTTAGTAGTAGCTTTTTGTATGCAGTATGAGATTTTGAATAGAATTTACTGCATGGACATCAAGCGACTGATTTTCTGAGACATTTTGTAATATTGGTAAGTAGACGATTTGAAGAGTGGTCTATAGCTTCTCCTATATTGGAAAATAAAACAATGCTTTACACGTTTGCATTTTTAATTTACAGTGAAATCTATTTGSTTTAGATTTTTTTTGTTATCTGATATTTGTGAAATTCTCATTTGACCAAAAGCAAGATGCATTCAGATCATAGTCAAGTATTATGGGTGTGTTCATCATTTGGCCATATGTTTATCCTTGTAAATATAACCAATAATCCTACTCAAATTCATTTGAGTGGACTGTTTGCAATTTGGAATAAAACTTTTTAAATTTATTTTTTAAATTCTGTGCAGATTGAATAGCTAATATTTGTATGCTCTGTGTGTATAGGGGTGAAGCCGTACGCTTGTTCCATGTGTGACATGAGGTTTTTCCAGCGTTACCACCTGGAGAGACACAGCCTCACTCATACGGGTATGAGTCCTCTTTCCGTACCCATCTCACATAAAACAAGCGACCCATTTTACTCCTGTTTGTCATAGAGCAGCCTCTCAGTAGAAATGTATTGAGTGTAAAATCAAAAAGACAGCATGGCAGTTGGCCAGCTTCGGGAGCTCAGGATGTGACAAAGATCTTTATGCTAGGACAAAAACCATGTGGCCTTCATATAGGTAGAAATGCAAACTTAATATACAGTTACTGTGCCTTCAGAAAGTATTCATACCCGTTGACTTATTCCACATTGTTGCGGCCTAAATTCAAAATGGATAACTTTTTTTTTTCTTCTCACCCATCTACACAAAATACCCCATAATGACAGTTCTAACATGTTTTTAGAAATGTTTGCAAATTTATTGAATCTGAAATACATAAATATCTCATTTACATAAGTATTCACACCCCYGAGTCAATACATGTTAGAATCCCCTTTTACAGTGGTTACAGCTGTGAGCCTTTCTGGGTAAGTCTCTCTAAGAGCTTTGTACACCTGGATTGTACAATATTTGCACATTTCTTCTTTTAAAGTTTCTTCAAGCTTTGTCAAATTGGGTGTTGATCATTGCTAGGCATCCATTTAAGTCTTGCCATAGATTTTCAAGGCAATTTTATATAAAACTGTAACTAGGCCACTCCGGAACATTCACCCTCTAGGAACTGTCGGATCGCTGTTCGATCGCCAAACATTTCTGTACGATAAGCCTTGTGTTCCAATTTTTTTACTTCATCTCGCACTGTTGGCAGTAGATGCACCTGATTCAGCGGACTTGCACGCCGAGTAGGAGACATGTCCCATTTTTAACCATTTTAATGTCAATGTACAAACTGCCCTGTTGGGGGTAGCAAATAAAGTGCACTATAGGCCTACCACTGGCCAATCAGATTGCTCAGATTACCGTGTCTGCAGTAACGTAGCGGGTGTAAAAGAAAGCTACAGCAAAGTTGATACTGTGCGATTTCTAAACTTTTAAAACCATGACTAGAGAGAGACTGTCAATAACTATAGCGAAGCGCTGCTGATTTTATCAGTGAGTTCATGTTTACGTTTTTACTTAGCACTGTCCACACTTTCTATTCAACATTTTTTTTTTTTTAAGCCGTTCTCCCTACTGCCACTCGCTCTACAACTAGCGCTGCAGTAGCAATGAATTTATTAGCGGCTTGCATCTTTTATATCAAGGAATATTTAATTTGTCTGGTCATAGGAGTAACAACATACATTTTTGCATGAGATAGAAACAAGGCGGTGCAACTCGAATTTCGCCATCAGCTGGAAGACCTTTTTTGGTCAGTGTCAGTGGAGGAAAGAGAGAGCGGAGGGATGTTGAGAGGCGGACCGTTAGTCTGCTGCCCTCTCCCGCCGCTGAGTCTGACCATAAAATGCTGGCTCATCAGCCCAGCGAAATAAAAATATAAAGCAAATTATTTAAATGTAAGCTCACTTATTTTTTTTATATAACCTTTATTTAACTAGGCAAGTCAGTTAAGAACAAATTCTTATTTACAAAGACGGCCTACCAAAAGGCAAATGGCCGCCTGCGGGGATGGGGGCTGGCATTAAAAATATAGGACAGAACACACATCAYGACGAGACACTACATAAAGAGAGACCTAAGACAACAACATAGCATGGCAGCAACACAGACAACACAACGTGGTGGCAGCAACACATGCCAACACACCATGGTACAAACATTATTGCGCACAGACAACAGCACAAAGGGCAGGAAGGTAGAGACAACAATACATCACGTGAAGCAGCCACARCTGTCAGTAAGAGTGTCCATGTTTGAGTCTTTGAATGAAGAGATTGAAATAAAACTGTCCAGTTTGAGTGTTTATTGCAGCTCGTTCCAGTCTCTAGCTGCAGCGAACTGAAAAGAGGAGCGACCCAGGGATGTGTGTGCTTTGGGGATCTTTAACAGAATGTGACTGGCAGGACGGGTGTTGGATGTGGAGGAAAAGGGCTGCAGTAGATATCTCAGATATGGGGGAGTGAGTGAGGCCTAAGAGGGTTTTATAAATAAGCAACAACCAGTGGGTCTTGCGACGGGTATACAGAGATGACAAGTTTACAGAGGAGTTTAGAGTGAAGTGATTTGTCTTATAAGGAGCATTGGTGGCAAATCTGATGGCCGAATGGCAAAGAACATCTAGCCGCTCGAGAGCACMCTTACCTGCCAATCTATAAATTACATCTCCATAAYCTAGCATGGGTCGGATGGTCATCTGAATCAGGGTTCGTTTGGCWGCTGGGGTGAAAGAGGAGCGATTACGATAGAGGAAACCAATTCTAGATTTAACTTTAGCCTACAGCTTTGATATGTGCTGAGAGAAGGGAGTATGCCTAGACGGTACACTGTCCAAGTACTTGTATGGGTTGACTACCTCAAGCTCTAAAACAGGGCTGTCCAACCCTGCTCCTGGAGAGCTACCGTCCTGTAGGTTTTCACTCCGTCCCTCATCTAGCGCACCTGATTTTAAAAATGAGCTAGTTGATGCGCTGTATCAGGTTGGTTATACCCGGGGTTAGAGTGTGAACCTACAGGAGGGTAGCTCTTCAGGAGCAGGGTTGCGCAGCCCTGCTCTAAACCCATCAGAGGTTGTAATCACACCTGTAGTAATCACACTTAGCTGTGCCTCACAAGTAATACATTAACTGGTTTATTACCGGTGTGATCATATTGCCTACCTCAAATGTTGAAATATAATTAAAAAGTTGTCTGAGAAGAACAAGAATGCATTTAGGGCAATTCAAGCAAAGCTAATATGCGGCGATAATGTTTTGGGCCTGTAGCCTACAGCACAAATGCCATTCCTACAGTACTGTTTTTAATAGGTTGATGTTGCATAGGCTTATGTTTTTTTTAAAGTCGCGTTACAAAAAAATCTGAAAGGTAGATCTCTGCTTGCATTTTGACTCAGTGATCTCGACTCAAAAGGTTGGTGACCACTGCTCTACGATTGTTCCTGTGTGCTTAGCTCTATTCCATTTTAAATCTAGTTTTTTACAAATACAGTGGGGAGAACAAGTATTTGATACACTGCCAATTTTGCAGGTTTTCCTACTTACAAAGCATGTAGAGGTCTGTAATTTGTTTTATCATAGGTACATTTCAACTGTGAGAGACGGAATCTAAAACAAAAATCCAGAAAATCACATTGTATAATTTTTAAGTAATTAATTAGCATTTTATTGCATGACATAAGTATTTGATCACCTACCAACCAGTAAGAATTCCGTCTCTCACAGTTGAAGTGTACCTATGATAAAAAAAATTCAGACCTCTACGTGCTTTGTAAGTAGGAAAACCTGCAAAATCGGCAGTGTATCAAATACTTGTTCTCCACACTGTATATATATATTTTTTAACTAGTTCTTGCCGATGACAAGCATACCCATAAAATGATGCAGCCACCGCAATGCTTGAAAATATGGGGTGTGGTAATCAGTGATGTGTTGTTGGATTTGCCCAAACAAAACACTTTGTATTCAGGACATAAAGTACATTTCTTTGCCACATTTTTTGCAGTTTTACTTTGGTTTCTTATTGCAAACAGGATGCATGTTTTGGAATATTTTTTTCCTGTACATGCTTCCTTTTCACTCTGTCATTTAGGTTAGCATTGTGGAGTAGCTACAATGTTGATCAATCCTCAGTTTTCTCCAAGCTGTTTTAAAGTCACCATTGATAGCATGGTGAAATCCCTGAGTGGTTTCTTTCCTCTCCAGCAATTGAGTTAGGAAGGGCGTCTATCTTTTGCTACACCATCCAAAGTGTAACTTTTAATTTAACTAGACAAGTCAGTTAAGAACAAATTCTTATTTACAATGACGGCCTACACTGGGCCCGGATGATGCTGGGCCAATTGTGCGCCACCCTATGGGACTCCCAATCACAGCCGGTTGTGATACAGCCTGGATTCGAACCGGGGTGTCTAGTGACGCCTTAAGCACTGAGATGCAGTGCCTTAGACTGCTGCACCACTCAGGAAATGTAATGTCTTCATTTTTTTGTATTTATTATAAAAAAATTAACCCATCTGCCAATAGGTGACCTTTGCGAGGCATTGGAAAACCTCCCTGGTCTTTGGTTGAATCTGTGTTTGAAATTCACTGCTTGACTGAGGGATCTTACAATTATCTGTATGTGTGGGGTACAGAGATGAGGTTAGTTTATTCAAAAAATGATGTTAAACAATATTATTGCACACAGTGAGTCCATGCAACTTATGTGACTTCTTAATTAAGCACATTTTTACTCCTGAACTTTAGGCTTGCCTTTAAAAGGGGTTGAATACTTATTGATTCAAGACATTTCATATTTTCATTTTCAATTAATTTATATATAAAAAATCCTAAAACATCATTCCACTTTGGCATTATGGGGGTATTGTGTGTGTGTAGGCCAGTAAAACACAATCTCTATTTAATCCATCTTAAATTCAGGCTGTAACACAACAAAATGTGGAAAAAGTCAAGAGCTGTGAATACTTTCTGAAGGCACTGTATATGTATTTAAATTGTTTAAAACTATCGGACTCATGGGGCAAAAGTCAGTCTCTTGCCAACAGAGGGAATGGTCTCTTGATGTCCAAGCCTGGCACATTACTTACTGGTCGTTCTTCATGACTAGGTATTGTAATTGATAATGGCTTGAAGTTGGTACAGATTATTACTGATGACAATTMTTTTTCTTTTTTTTGGTAAAAACGTATTTTGATGTCAGTGAAGGGTTTCCTCTTTTACACTTTGCCAGCTAACATTTCTGTGGTTAATTCCCAATTGTTGCCATTGAACCCAAATTGAATTTGATTGGGCATAAAACATTTTCTTGTTTTAACCTTAAATACACACTAAAGTTTTTGTCTCCAGGGGTTAAGACATGGCAACAAACATTTGACCTCTAGTACTAGAACTAATCAGTCCTTACATTTGTGTGAAATGTATATGGTTATAGTTTGGGAGTTGTGTATTGTTTTGTGTTCCACTTTATGCAATAGGAACACTAGCTAATATATTGATACTCTGTGTGCATAGGGGTGAAGCCGTTTGCTTGCAACATGTGTGACATGAGATTCTTCCAGCGTTACCACCTGGCGAGACACAGCCTCACTCATACGGGTACTGGTCCGCACACCGTACCCCTCTTAACAATGGGCTATAAACACTGATGCTGCACTTAAGCACCAATACACAGGTTCCTTATGTTGTACTTGCGTAGGCCACGACAAACTAGAGTTTAAAACCGCTTAACAATTTGTGGCTTTCAATTAATATCTCTGGATTCACTATCTTGGCAATTTCATTGTCTTGGTAAATTGCCAAACCAACCCTTTAGTAGGATAGTGCATTAATAAGCTATATTTGTATACTCAAATGACTCAGGTATGCTGGTAATTGTTTTGAATTACTTTATAGCCCTTTTTAAATATTTTGAGTGCATTCATAAAGTATTCAGACCCCTTCGCCTTTCCACATTTTGATATGCTACAGCCTTATTCTAAAATTGATCAAATATTTTTYCCCCTCATCAATCTAYACATACTACCCCATAATTACAAAGTGAAAACAGGTTTTTAGACATTTTTGCTAATGTATTAAAATTAAAGAACAGRCATACCTTATTTACATAGGTATTCATACCCTTTGCTATGACACTCAAATTTGAGCTCCGGTGTATCTTGTTTCCATTGATCATCCTTGATGTTTCTACAACTTGATTGGAGTCCACCTGTGGTAAGTTCAATTGGACATGATTTGGAAAGGCACACACCTGTCTATAGAGGGTCCCACAGTTGACAGTGCATGTCAGAGCAAAAACCAAGCCATGAGGTCAAAGGAATTGTCCTTTGAGCTCCGAGACAGGATTGTGTCGAGGCACAGATCTGGGGATGGGTACCAAAACATTTCTGGAGCATTGAAGCTCCCCAAGAACACAGTGGCCGCCATCATTCTTAAATGGAAGAAGTTTGGAACCACCAAGACTCTTCCTAAAGCTGGCTGCCAGGCCAAACTGCGGAGAAGGGCCTTGGTCAGGGAGGTGACCAAGTACCCGATGGTCACTCTGACAGACCTCCAGAGTTCCTCTGTGGAGATGGGAGAACCTTCCAGAAGGACAACCATCTCTGCAGCACTCCACCAATCAGGCCTCTATGGAAGAGTGGCAAGACGGAAGCCACTCCTCAGTAAAAGGCACATGACAGCCCACTTGGAGTTTGCCAAAAGGCACGTAAAGGACTCCGACCCCAAGAAACAAGATTCTCTGGTCTGAAACCAATAACTTTTTGGCCTGAATGCTAAGAGTCACRTCTGGAGGAAACCTGGCATCATCCCTACGGTGAAGCATGGTGGCAGCATTCTGCTCTTGGGGATGTTTTTCAGTGGCAGGGACTGTGAGACTAGTCAGGATCAAGGGAAGATGAAYGGAGCAAAGTACAAAAATGATCAAATATTAGAGAGTGGTGTGTTAATGTGTTTTATACATCTGTTTTTTCTAGTCAGTGATCTCAAACCAAGTTTCTCATATATTTGATGAAAACCTGCTCCAGAGGACCTCAGAATGGGGTGAAGGTTCACCTTCCAACAGGACAACGACCCTAAGCACATAGCCAAGACAATGCTGGAGTGGCTTCGGGACAAGTCTCAATGTCCATTGGGTTTACCAGCCAGAGCCCGGACTTGAACCCGATCGAACATCTATGGAGAGACCTGGAAATAGCTGTGCAGCARCTCTCCCCATCCAACCTGTTTGAGAGGATCTGCAGAGAAGGATGGGAGAAACTCCCCAAATACAGGTGCGCCAAGCTTGTAGCGTCATACGCAAGAAGACTCGAGGCTGTAATCGCTGCTGAAGGTGCTTCCACAAAGTACTGAGTGAAGGGTCTGAATACTTATGTAAATGTAATGTTTTATTTGTAATAAATTAGCAATACTTTCTAAACCTGTTTTTGCTATATTATTGTGGGATATTGTGTGTAGTTTAATGAGGTGAGAATTATTTAATCAATTTTAGAATATAGCTAACTTATCAAAATATGGATGAAGTCAAGGGGTTTGAATACTTTCCCGAATCAACTGTTTAATAATGGAATGTATCAGTGCAAGCTTTGCATGGCTATTGTGACGTCTCAGATCATTTTAATTACTGCCATTGTTCTGGCKCGTCAGGCTTTCTTCGATGAGTGTTAAGGACTACTTAACCACAGGGCAAGATGCRGACTTCTCTAAAGTTGGTGCTCTGTGTGTATAGGGGTGAAGCCATACGCTTGCTCCATGTGTGATCAAAGATTTTTCCAGCGTTACCACCTGGCAAGACACAGCCTCAAACATACGGGTATGGGTCCGCTCACCGTACCCATCTCAGATATTTAGGTACTCCGGTGAAATAATTTGACATAAGACCATCGAGTTTGATTCTTACAAACAATGAAATATTGCAGATGGACTCCAAGAAGCGTTACAGGAACAGCTTTAATTAGTTTTGCAATGTTATGGACACGTTTCACCGCTGCCACTACTTTTAAAATAGGCCACTGAGTTTTCAAAAATGTTTGTCCATATTTTGGTGTCTGGCACAATACAAACCCAGTTAATATATGCATGATGCTCTTAACAAGCCTTATATACTGACATGACTGGTGATCTGTGTGTGTGTGTGTATAGGGGTGAAGCCGTACGCTTGCTCCATGTGTGACATGAGGTTCTACCAGCGTTACCACCTGTCTCGACACAGCCTCACTCATACGGGTATGGCGTCTGCTCACTGCTACCTTACTGGAGCTAGTGACGCAACATTATTCAGTTGAATGTACATGTTAAGTCCCCAACAGCCCCATGCATTGTCAAATGTTCTGACAAAATGTATTTGTAGGGTTAGGCTACTTTTTTAGCACTCAATTATACAGGATATTCAGTGTTGGATGTCCTTGTGTTGGTAACCCCTTAATCTCAAAGTGAATGGAATGAAGAGGCTTTGTTGGAAACTACTGTCCACTGGAAAGAGCAATCTCCATGTTATCAAATATTAGAGASTGGTGTGTTAATGTGTTTTATACATCTGTGTTTTTTCTAGTCAGTGATCTCCTAACCAAGTTTCTCATATAATTGACTCGTATTTATAATAAGGGGAGTGATTTATCACCAGATGAGATCAATTTAAGTGATGTTTTTTTAGCTTTAGAGAAAGTCATTGTATGTGATATGAGAAATGTAATTGCAAGTACTCTTAAGGCTAGTTGCACAATTTTTTTTTTCATTGTAGTTCCCCTCGAAGTGATTTGTTTATACAATAGTTTAAGTTGTATAGCAGGAAATCCAGCATGTTAATGTCTACAATACATTTAAAAAATCAGGGAATGCATATTTTAAAACTGACAAAGATGGCTAATGTTTGTCTGCTCTGTGTGTGTTTAGGAGTGAAGCCATATGCTTGTTCCATGTGTGACATGAGGTTTATTCAGCGTTACCAACTGGAGAGACACAGCCTCACTCATACGGGTATGTGTCCTCACTTTAAATCTCTCCCTCTCGCTTCAATCTGACATTGCAAATGCCCTGCATGAGCCGTCTATGTCATGTTGGGGTATAATGGAATTGAAGTCATACATATGACTGCATCAAACTCGAGTTTGTATTGTTAAAGGCATTTTATTTCAAAATCAAAGACTATTGTCCCAGCACAGCACTACCAATACTGAGCCTTGATTCCTGTCCGATCTTAGAGAAAGATCTTGAATATTGTTTTATCTATGCAAAAGCTAACCACTTTAGATTTTAATCAAACCCCCAAATCATTGCACAACATTTGTAAATCCGCATCAGATCATGTTTAGAAATAAGGCTTGTAACAGTGTTATAGTGAAATTAACTAATTGAATCAAGTCCCAGGTCCGATAAAATCTTTGAACCCCCATGTTGAAATTGAGCTTGAGGTCTGGCTAAGAGCCACAACTTCAGGCTGACTGTATTTCCAAAAATCTTTGATGGCGTTTAGGATAGCAGGAGAACCAGACCGATTCAGGAGTTTGAGGCGTCACAATAGCATGCCAAAAATCACATGGTTGTGTCAATGTGTTATGTTTAAATATGTACCAACTGCTTAAAATTTTTACATCAAATGTTCATATGAGCAGCATGATGTGAAGCCATGTGTCCACCGGCATTTTCACCCAAAATTCTAATCTAACTCAGCAAAATTGCAATTGTTATTAGCTAAACCATTGGAATCATTGGTAGCTAGTAGCCACGCTTAGGCTACAACAGTGATTTTGCTGTGTATTATGGTGGTGTATTAGAGCATTGCCTTTTCTTAGCATTGCCCTTTTGAACATAAACTGCCTAATACTCATTGGGCGCTAAAATCGAGTCCCAATTGGATTAGTAGATTGCACCTTTTTGACCAACTGCTGTAACAAGATTTTCTGTAAAAGAAAATTGTCTGGTGAACAAGACAAACTGTGCTAAGCTTATTTAGCTGCACTAAAGGTAAAGAAATAATCCACTCAAATATATATATATTTCTTTTTCATTCGTCCCAAAATGTTTTGCTTGTCAGCGATCAAGTTTTCAAGATATGGGTCTTTCAAAAAGCTATTTGTCACGTGCCACATCATCATGGTGATGCGAAACGCTTCCTCATGATGTGGAAAGTGATCATTTGGTTCTTGAAAGTCCTATATCGTAACTTGATTGCTGAAATGCGAAACATTTTGGGACCACCAACAGTGCAATAATGAAAAAAATACCAAAAGATTTTTGAGTGGATTATTCCTGTAAGATTGATCATTTTTGGCAGTTGAACTTTTTTATACTGAAGTTGGTGCTCTGTGTCTGTGTGTGTATAGGGGTGAAGCCATTTGGTTGCACCATGTGTGACAAGAGGTTCTTCCAGCGCTACCACCTGGCAAGACACAGCCTCACTCATATGGGTATGCACCCGCTCACCTTTTCCCTGTAATTAAACCCTAGTATGCAGGGTTGGCAGGATTTATTATTTAGTCATGCACAAAAAAAATATTGTTTTAATATCCCCAAAAAGTTCTTCATTTAATTTCTGTTAAAGATGAGAAGGGTTAGTTTTGCCACCGGGTGACATCATCAGCTCATGTGATGTGTTATGGTTGTGGACTAAAGCATTGGGGGTGGGGGGGAAACATAAAAAAAATCTCTCACTTCATTGGGGGTAACATTTGAAAGATTTGTGAATACCTATTACATTGTGGCAAGTATTGAAAATAGTAGTTGACTACCAATTGATTTACCATCCAAGTATATACATATAACTAAACCTAAAAAATTAGAGGCACTGAAATAATATATTGACGCTCTGTGGGTTTAGGTGTAAAACCTTATGCTTGCACCGTGTGTAACATGAGGTTTGTTCAGCGCTCCCACCTGGTGAGACACAGCCTCAAACATATGGGTATGGGTCCACTCACCGTACCCTTCTCACATATAGAAGATAGTTAAGGATGTTAGTAAAAAAAAAATCACAGGCACACATTCAATAACGATTTAGGACTTTGATCAATAATAATGGTGATTTGCAGTCCTTTTGCAAGTTAACGCCTTTGATGAAGTGTTGTATTGCATCATTGCTATGTTGTACTAGCGAAGTTCCCAGTAGAACTAGGTCACAAGCCGCCACTAGAAAACCACTTTATTTTCGCAACTTCCTAAATTTAAGCACTTTAAGAAGGCCTAGAACTTCCATCAGATAATATAATCCCTTAATCTGTGTTGTATGAGATCATGAAGTGCAATTTCTTACATTCTGAAGTCTGTGGATGGACGCCTTGTCAAATTGTGGTTTGTCATAAACGAATGGCCAATCCTAAATTTTGCACACCTTGTCAACACTTTTTTTGATGAACCCCAACAACTGCAAGCTATTGAGGTGGTAGTGTAATCAGATTCTAAACGGTCAATACCTGGGAAGTTATTGTGTGGATCGACATCAGTGTTTTTATAAGATATTTATTAAGTACACAGTGCATTCGGAAAGTATTCAGATCCCTTGACATTTGGTTACGTTACAGGCTTATTCTAAAATGGATTAAATAAAAAACATTTCCTCATCAATCTACACAATACCCTGTACGGACAAAGTAAAAACAGGTTTCAGATATTATTATCCTTATTTACATAGGTATTCAGACCTTTTGCTATGAGACTTGAAATTGAGGTCAGGTGCATCCTGTTTCCATTTATCATCCTTGATGTTTCTACAACTTCATTGGAGTCCACCTGTGTAAGTTCAATTGAACAGGATTTGGAAAGGCCTGTCTATATAAGGTCCCACAGTTGACAGTGCATGTCAGAGCAAAAACCAAGCCGTGAGGTCAAAGGAATTGTCTGTGGAGCTCAGACAGGATTGTGTCAAGGCACAGATCTGGGGAAGGGTAACCAAAACATTTCTGCAGCATTGAAGCTCCCCAAGAACACAGTGGCCTCCATTATTCTTAAATGGAAGAAGTTTAGAACCACCAAGACTCTTCCTAGAGCTGGACGCCCAACCAAACTGAGCAATCTGGGGAGAAGGGCCTTGGTCAGGGAGGTGACCAAGAACCCGATGGTCACTGACAGAGCTCCAGATTTCCTCTGTGCAGATGGGAGAACCTTCCAGAAGGGCAACCATCTCTGCAGCACTCCACCAATCAGGTCTTTATGGTAGAGTGGCCAGACGAAGACACTCAGTAAAAGGCACATGACAGCCCACTTGGAGTTTGCCAAAAGGCAGCTAAAGGACTCAGACCATGAGAAACAAGATTGGTCTGGTCTGATGAAACCAAGATTGAACCWTTTTGGCCTGAATGCCAAGTGTCACGTCTGGAGGAAACCTGGCACCATCCCTACGGTGAAGCATGGTGGTGGCAGCATTATGCTGTGGGGGATGTTTTTCAGTGGCAGGGACTGGGAGACTAGCAGGTCTCTCCGATCTAACATCTCTGTAGAGACCTGAAAATAGCGGTGCAACAACACTCACCATCCAACTTGACAGAACTTGAGGATCTGCAGAGAGGAATGGGAGAAACTCCCCAAATACAGGTGTGCCAAGCTTGTAGCGTCACTCCCAAGAAGACTCGGCTGTAATCGCTGCCAAAGGTGCTTCAACAAAGTACTGAGTAAAGGGTCTGAATACTTATGTCAATGTGATATTTCAGTTTTTTCTTAATACATTTGCAAACATTTCTAAAACCCTGTTTAAAAAAAAAAAAAAAATTGTCATTATGGGGTATTGTGTGTAGATTGAGGGATAAAAAAATATATAGATTTTATAATAAGGCTGTAATGTAACAAAATGTGGAAAAAGTCAAGGGGTCTGAATACTTTCCGACTGAACTGTAAATGTATACATCTTAATTTTGGAAGACTTTAATTGACAGACAGTGGGGCATAAAAATAATATGATGTTCTGTGTGTGTGTGTATAGGGGTGAAGCCGTATGCTTGCACCATGTGTGACAAGAGGTTTTTCCAGCGAGACCATCTACGGAGACACAGCGTCACTCATATGGGTATGGGTCCATTCTGGTGTACAGGGTTGGAACGATTTAGCCTATATTCTAGCTACTGCACGAATCAAGGATGGCTAAGAAAACGTAATTTGTTTATGATGAAAAACAATTGGTTGTATAATTTTTTTTATTGTGCTACAATCTGAAACCCCCAATCCTACTGTTTGAAATCAGGATGTTGGTAACAGTGTTCTGTGGATATTGTTGATCATGCTAAATGTGGTGTGAAGTTTATGGTATTAGATAATGAACTTCTCATCTGTGCAATTTCTTGCATTCTCAGCTCTGTGGGTGACACCTAGTAAAATTGCCTCATCCTAAAAAAAAATGTTTTTATTGGCCATCCTTAATTCGCACAACTTACCAACACCTTTTAAAAAATATACCCCAACAACCGCAAGCTATTGAGGTGGTAGTGTAATCGGATTCTTCAAGGTGAATATCCTGGAAGTTATTGTGCGTTCGATTGCTGTCGGAAATAAAAGAATATGACTTCCCAACTCCGGAAATAACCACTTGAACGACCTTCCAAGTTGGAGTGGTGGGAAACTTGGGCCAGTATAAAAATACCAGAATTTCTGAGTTGCGACATATCGTCCCTGATTTTTAAACTTTTTGACCAAATATGGTAAAGCGACGCCATTTACAGTAATGTAGCTAGTTTGGCCCATAATGTCTGGGTTGACACATTGTCAACGTTAGCAATCTAGCAACGTTGGTTCTTTGCCATCAAGTTGAAATGTCATTGTACGCACTCATGTCATATTTACGACTTCACCAACTATGTAATACGAGAACCATTCCAGCACATCACCATTGACATCAGTGGTTTATCAGAAGTAAATGTATACACGCCTAAGCTTAATTTTGGAAGACTTCAGTCAATGGAGAGAGACTTTAAAAACACTATTTTCTGTGTGTACAGCGGTGAAGCCGTTCGCTTGCACCATGTGTGACAAGAGGTTTTTTGAGCGCCACCACCTGCGGAGACACAGCATCACTCATATGGGTATGGGTCCGTTCACCGTGCCCGTGTCATTAAGATCAGGCTACACCTGAACCCTGATATGCAGAGTTGGCACGGTTTAAATGCCAACCACTGTGCAAATTAAGGATGGCCAATAAAATATACAGTGCCTTCAGAAAGTATTCAGACCCTTTGACTTTATCCACATTTTGTTATGTTACAGCCTTGTTCTAAAATGGATGAAATAGTTTTTTCCCCTCATCAATCTGCACACTATCCTAATAATGATGATAAAAATAGGTTTTCAGAAATGTTTGCAAATTTATTAAAAATAAAATAGAGATGCCTTATTTACATAAGTATTCAGACCTATTGCTATGTGACTCGAAATTGACCTCAGGTGTATCCTTTTTCCATTCATCATCCTTGATGTTTCTATAACTTGGAGTCCACCTGTGGTAAATTCCATTGATTTGGAAAGGCACACAACTGTCTATATAAGGTCCCACAGTTGACAGTGCATGTCAGAGGAAAAACCAGGCCATGAGGTCGAAGGAATTGCCCGTAGAGCTCCGAGACAGGATTGTGTCGAGGCACAGATCTGGGGAAGGGTACCAAAACATTTCTGCAGCATTGAAGCTCCCCTAGAACACAGTGGCTGCCATCATTCTTAAATGGAAGAAGTTTGGAACCACCAAGACTCTTCCTAGAGCTGGCCACCCGGCTAAACTGAGTAATCGGGGGAGAAGGGCCTTGGTCAGGGAGGTGACCGAGAACCCGATGGTCACTCTGACAGAGCTCCAGAGTTCCTCTGGAGATGGGAGAACCTTCCAGAAGGACAACCATCTCTGCAGCACTCCACCAATCAGGACTTTATGGAAGAGTGGCCAGACGGAAGCCACTCAATAAAAGGCACATGATAGCCCGCTTGAAGCTTGCAAAAAATGCACCTATAGACAGACCATGAGAAACAAGATTGGTCTGGTCTGATGAAACCAAGATTAAACTCTTTGGTCTGAATGCCAAGCGTCACGTCTGGAGGAAACCTGGCACCATCCCTACGTTGAAGCATGGTGGCAGCATCATGCTGTAGTGATGTTTTTCAGGGACTGGGAAACTAGTCGGGATTGATGAACTGAGCAAAATACAGAGATCCTTGATGAAAACCTGCTCAGGACCTCAGACTGGGGCAAACGAACAACTTCCAACAGGACAACAACCTTAAGCACACAGCCAAGACAATGCAGGAATGGCTTCGAGACAAGTCTCAATGCCTTTGTGGCCCTGCCAGAGCCCATACTTATACCCGATCGAAAATCTCTGGAGAGACCTGAAAATAGCTGTGCAGCGATGCTCTCTACCCAACCTGACAGAGCTTGAGAAGAATGGGAGAAATTCCCCAGATAAGAGGTGTGCCAAACTTGTAGCGTCATACTTAAAGAAGACTCGAGGCTGTAATCGCTGCCAAAGGTGCTTCAACAAAATACTGAGTGAAGGGTCTGAATACTTACAGTATCTGTCAAAAGTTTGGACACAGCTACTCATTCAATAGTTTCTTTATTTTCACTATTTCTACATTGTAGAATAATAGTGAAGCCCTCAACTATGAAATAACACATGGAATCATGTAGTAAACAGTGTTAAACAAATCAAAACACATTTTAGATTCTTCAAAGTAGCCACCATTTACCTTTGACAGCTTTGCATGCTCTTGGCATTCTCTCAACCAGCTTCACCTGGAATGCTTTTCCAACAGTCTTGAAGGAGTTCCCACATATGATGAGCACTTGTCTGCTTTTCCTTCCTTTTCACTCTGCGGTCCAACTCATCCCAAACCATCACAATTGGGTTGAGGTTGGGTGATTTGTGGAGGCCAGATCATCAGATTCCGCACTCCATCCCTCTCCTTCTTGGTCAAATAGCCCTTACAAAGCCTGGAGATGTGTTGGGTCATTGTCCTGTTGAAAAACAAATGACAGTCCCACTAAGCGCAAACCAGATGAGATGGTGTATCGCTGCAGCATGCTGTGGTAGCCATGCTGGTTAAGTGTGCTTTGAATTTTAAATAAATCAGTCACCAACAGAGCACCATCACACCACCTCCATGCTTCACGGTGGGAACCACACATGAGATCATCCGTTCACCTACTCTGCGTATCACAAAGACACGGCGGTTGGAAACAAAAATCTAAAATTTGGACTCATTAGACCAAAGGACAGATTTCTACCGGTCTAATGTCCATTGCTCGTGTTTCTTGGCCCAAAGAAGTCTCCTCTTCTTTTTGGTGTCCTTTTAGTAGTGGTTTCTTTGCAGCATTTCAACCATGAAGGCCTGATTCATGCAATCTCCTCTGAACAGTTGATGTTGAAATGTGTCTGTTACTTGAACTCTGAAGCATTTATTTGGGCTGCAATTTCTGAGGCTGGTAACTGTAATGGACTTATCCTGTGCAGCAGAGGTAAATCTTGGTCTTTCTCTCCTGTGGCGGTCCTCATGAGAGCCAGTTTCATCATAGCACTTGATGGTTTTTGCGACTGCACTTGAAGAAACGTTCAAAGTTCTTGACATTTTCTGGTCTTAAAGTAATGATGGACTGTCATTTCTCTTATTTGAGCTGTTCCTGCCGTAGTATGGACTTGGTCTTTTACAAAGTAGGGCTATCTTCTGTATACCACCCCTACCGTGTCACAACACAACTGATTGGCTGAAACGCATTAAGAAGGAAAGAAATTCCACAAATTAACGTTTAACAAGGCACACCTGTTAATTGAAATGCATTCCAGGTGCATACCTCATGAAGCTGGTTGAGAGAATGCCAAGAGTGTGCAAAGCTGTCATCAAGGCAAAAAGAGACTGCTTTGAAGAATCTCAAATATATTTTGATTTGTTCAACTGTTTTTTGTTTACTACATGATTCCATCCATATGTGTTATTCCATAGTTTTGATGTATTCAGTATTATTCTAGTGTAGAAAATTGTAAAAAATAAAAACCCTGGAATGGGTAGTTGTGTCCATTTATGACTGGTACTGTATGTAAATGTAATATTTCCTTTTTCTTCAAATTTATAAAAAATAAAGGAATGTCTTAACCTGTTTTTTGCTTTGTCGTTATGCTGTATTGTTTGTAGATTGAGAATGTTGTATTGAATCCATTTTAGAATAAGGCTGTAACGTAACAATGTTGAATAAGTCAAGGGGTCTGAATACTTTCCGAAGGCACTGTAACTAACTAGTATATGATGAATGTTGGCTATATCGTGGTTGTAGAGATGTTCTTCAAATTTGTATTTTTACTTTTCTTTCAACTCAATAATATTTGAATTGATCAAGTGTTACCATAATTGTTTTTCTTGTGTCTCGCGGAAACACCTTAACACGCCCAATCCTGCTGCTTGAAATTAGCATGTTGATAACAATAATGCAGCTTGGTACATATTGTGGGTAGTACTGTTATGTGGTGTGAAGTTAATGGTAAGATATCACAAACTTGTCGTCATCCAAGTGCAGATTTTATTGGCCACCCTTAATTCACGCATCTTGTCAACACTTTAAAAAAATAAAAAAATAAAAAACAACCGCAAGCTATTGAGGTGGCGGAGTATTTAGATTCCTCAGGGTAAATACCCTGTAAGTTATTGACATCCAGTGATTTAAAATAAAATAATAGGAAATCAATGTAGTATAAATGTATATACTTGACCTTTTTAATATTGGAAGACTTCACTCGATGAATAGTGAGACATAAAAATAATATAATGTTCTGTGTGTGTAGGGGTGAAGCCGTTCGCTTGCACCATGTGTGACAAGAGGTTTTTTGAGCGCCACCACCTGCGGAGACACAGCATCACTCATATGGGTATGGGTCCGTTCACCGTGCCCGTGTCATTAAGATCAGGCTACACCTGAACCCTGGTATACATACTCACGCACCAGAGCCTTTACCCCCCCCCCCCCCCCCAAAGATCTGATATACCATAGCGTAAAAAATGGCCTTCATTAACACAATAGTAGCAACGGTAGAAAGCCCTGGAAAATGTGGCTAGCTGCTTCAGTCCTTTCTGTCGTTTTTCTTTTCTTTTTTTCGGATAGTTGGTTTTCCCCACAAGCGCTACACATTGACCACAGATTTTGACGATGTTTAACCTGCAGGTCTTGTATATTTCGCTAACACACAACACGTCTCTGATTTGGAGCCATGCCTCAAATTGGTTTGCTAAGATCAAATAATTACAAATACGTCACTTCGTAAGTTCACACTCACTAAGGCCAGATTTGAGTTGTTGGTGTACCACCGGCTAATAAAGCACATCAGATGTTTATATTCAGTCATTTTAGTATACAGTTATACCTGAACTTAATAATATTGACAGAGTGAGAAACAAAAATAATATGATGTTCTGTGTGTGTGTATAGGGGTGAAGCCGTACGCTTGCACCATGTGTGACAAGCGGTTTTATCAGCGCCACCACCTGCGGAGACACAGCATCACTCATATGGGTATGGGTCCGATCACCATACCCGTGTCATTAAGATCAGGCTACACCTGATCCCTGGTATACAGGGGTGGCAGGATTTATATGCCAGTCATCATACACAAAGAAATGTGCAGATAAGATATTTGATAACAATCTCCCATAAGTTCTGATGGAAAGCAGTGGCGCTTAAATGAATACACAATATTGGAGTACTTTTAGTGGATGAATTTTGAGAACCTAAGTAATATATTGTTTTGTGTGTATAGGGGTGAAGCCGTACGCTTGCACCATGTGTGACAAGCGGTTTTACCAGCGCCACCACCTAGCAAGACACAGCGTCACTCACATGGGTATGTCATTAAGGCTATTGGTGAAATGTTTGCATGTTAGGTTTGATATCCAAAATGCCCATAATTCCATTTCCCTTAAGGATGAGAAGGCCTAATATTACTACCAGATGTTGTCATCAGCTCATGTGATGTGTTTTGTTATTTGGGGAAAAACAACTACACCGACTGTTCGATAACTCGCACCTCAATAGCATGCGGATTCGGATAACTTGCGTTATCTAATTGTTAGTTTATTTTCAACCCGAAAATATTTGAATTGAGCAAGTTAACTTTTTTTTCTTTTCTTTTTTTAAACCTTAAACCTTTTTTTAAAGTAGTTGAAGTAGGTTTACCATCTGAAAACAGGTCAGTTCTGCTACATGAAAGCAGCTTGTTGATAACAGAACGGCGCTCTGCATGTTATTAGTTGTCCTGTATTCTGTGTGACGTGGTGTTTTAGGTATGAGATGGTGAACTTGTCATTAAGTGTGATATTTCTACATTCTAAACCCTATATTTTCTACCATAATTAAAATTGTGTTCTACAAAGATAACATTTTGTTGCTCAGCCTCAATTCACGTATATACAAAAATATAACATTAACTTGTGCTTTGTTGGACTCCAAAAACCACCGCGAGTTATCGAAGTGGCGGTGTAATTTACATTTCTTCAGTGTGAATCCTCTGTTATAATTGCATAGATTTACAACAGTGGTTAATAAACAATCAACGCATACACATATTAATCGACTCGGAACATTTTCAATCGCTAGACTGTGAAACAGAAAAATAATACAATGATGTTCTGTGTGTGTGTGTGTAGGAGTGAAGCCGTATGCTTGCACCATGTGTGACAAGAGGTTTTATCAGCGCCACCACCTGGCGAGACACAACGTCACTCACATGGGTATGGGTCCGCTCACCGTACTCCTGTCATTAAGACCAGGCTACACCTGAACCCCAGTATACAGGGTTAGCAGGATTTATAAACTAGTCATGCACAAAGAAATGTACAGGTGAAATATATTGTTTCTTTTATTATAGGTTTAATATCCAAATAAGTCCAGAATTTAATTACCCTTAAGGAGGACTCTGTTAGGCTAATATTACCTCCAGATGACATCAGCACATGACGTGTTCTGGATAAAAGCATGAAATGTATTGGCTAGAAACTACATTAACCACTCTAACTCATGCCTCAGTAAAAAAAAAAGATTTAAAAAAGCGCTTAAAAWTTTTWAAAAAAAAGATGGTTGTGGAGATGTCTTACAGAATTTGTATGTGTTGTTTTTTTTCCAGACAGTTAAGTGTTATTGTAAATGGAGGTCATTGGAAACTGTTAAAGATTTATACAATCTGAAAACACCCAATCCTGCTCAGTGTTGCCAACTTGGCCACTTTGCACTAGAGTCACTAGATCTAGCAAAGTTTTGGATCCCTCCTCCCATTTTTGCCCCCTGAAAGTGACAAAGACAAATTCAGCAGTAATCAAGGCATTCTCAGAGGGTTTGCTTCTGAGAGGTTTCAGGAATTAGCAGCCGGCTATGTGATGTAAACATTCCTTGCAATTTGGTGTCATCGAACAACTTCTAGTGACAAATTGTGCAGCCAATAGCTACCCCACCCCCCCAAAAAAGTTGGTAACACCGGTCCTGTTGTGTGAAGGCAGAATGTTCATAATAGCCACGGGTCAGTCCTGCTGTTTTTGTGCTTGGAGTTGATGGTAAATCTAATATTGGACTTTAATATGGCGTGTGAGGCACAACAGTAACGTATTGATGCTCTTGTGTGTGTGTGTGTGTATAGGAGTGAAGCCGTACGGTTGCACCATGTGTGACAAGAGGTTTTACCAGCGTTACCTCCTGGCAAGACACAGCCTCACTCATTTGGGTATGGTCCGCTCACCGTACCCACCGTACCCAAGATTAGGCTACACCTGAACCCCAGTATACAGGGTTGGCAGAATTTATATGCTAGTTGTGCTAAAATAAATATATAGGTGAAATGTTGTTTTAGATATTCAGTTTCATTACCCCAAAAAGTCCATGTAATTTATCTTAAGGATGAGAAGGGCTAGTTTTAGAACCAAATGACATCAGGCCATGACATGTGTTGTGGACTAAAGCATTAAAAAAATCATTAATCTTAATTGTTGAAAATAACTACACTGACCACACAGTAACACATGCCTCAATAAGTTTTAAATTGGAATAACTCACGGTTGTGGAGATGTCTTCCAAAAGGTTAGGTGTATTTTCAAACCAGTTATGATGAGTGTTTTTGGAATTGCTGTTATTGGGAACCTGCAGAAACGGTTAAAGATGTCTACAGTCTGATAACATCCAATCCTGGTCAGTGTTGCGAACTTGGGCACTTTGCACTAGATCTTTTGGATCCTCCTCTCCCCCCTAAACGTGACTAAGGAACATTTAAGGAATTCTGAGTTTTACCTCAGAGTGTTCAGAAAGTCAGCGACTTGCTTGCAGTGAATTTTCCTATTCAGAACAGCAGCATACGCACTCACTGTGCTGATGATCACATGCCTTACACATCTGTGTTGACATTATCACGCAAATCAATTTTCTACTTTGTCTACAATTTCTAGTGATATATTGCGCTACCAATACCTGTTTGCCTTCCCCACAAAAAGTTGGCAACACCAGTTCTGTTGCGTGAAGGCAGAATGTTGATAACAGCACCTGGTGCATATTGTCTGTGCTGTATTTGTGTCTGAAATGTGTGGTAAACCTAATAGTGGAAGACTAACGAGGTACAAAGTTGTGTATTGATGTGTGTGTGTGTGTGTGTGTGTGTGTGTGTAGGTGTGAAGCCGTACGGTTGCACCATGTGTGACAAGAGGTTTTACCAGCGATACCACCTCTCAAGACACAGCCTCACTCATTTGGGTATGGGTCCGTTCACCGTACCCACTGTGCCCAAGATCAGGCCACACCTGAACCCCAGTATACAGGGTTTGCAGGATGTATATGCTAGTCGTCATGCACAAAGAAATATAGGTGAAGTATTGTTTTCAAGTTAGGTTTGATTTCCAGAAGTCTGGATGAGAAGGGATAGTTTTACCATATTGACTACAATCATCAGCTCATGTGATGTGTTGTGGCTGTGGACAAAAGCGTTTGGAAAAATACATCGTAAACAAAATTGTCGGAGAAAACATCTCCCTTTATTCTTCCGTCTGAATCCCCCTGTAAATGATTGCATGGATTGAAATAAGTGGTTAAATCATTTAAGCATAAATGAATATACTGTACTTAAACTTCCAATTGGAGTATGAGGAACAAAAGTAATATCTCAATGCTCTGTGCATTCAGGTGTGAAACCTTACGCTTGCACCATGTGTGACATGAGGTTTGTTCAGCGCTACCACCTGACAAGACACAGCCTCACTCACACGGGTATGGGCCCGCTCACCGTACCCATCACACATATAGAAGCTAGTAAAGGATGTTGGCAATGGGTTTTCACAGATGAAAGTATTGGAAGAGTTCTAGAAAAGAACGGATTCTCATCTACATCATTTTGTAACGAGAAATTAGTATTTTGTTGATTTTAAGTTTTAAACACTGCAGCAACGCTATTTGTAATACATTCTAGTACATGTTCCATATTATCGGTTTAAGAAATGCCGTTTTAAAGCTAGACCCCTAAAAATCTTCTTCGGCTAATTGTGAATTTATCATTTGGATGTCAAGTTAATAAATACATCATTTATTAGAATAATGAAATCTTTCCAACTGTTCCCAACATGGCTTGACCAGGCACTTCCATGTAGGCTTAAATAATCTATATTTTTAAAACAAGGTGACGTTTTAGGTTGTTGTGAGATTGTCTAGTTAAGTAGCTAGTGCTATGATAGTTTAGTGTACATTTTTGTTGAAACTTGTAACTACAACTAACATTGTAAAATGGTTCGTTTTCGACATTGACACAAATGGTACGTTATTTAGTGATATTTACTTTACGATATTTGGCTTTCGAGCTAGTTATTTTGCCGTGGGATAATGCATTCTGCAATGGCTTTATTGACACACAATTCCAGATTTTCTTTTGTACTTTTATTCGGTGCCTAGTTCACAATTAGTTCACAATTGCATGCGTTGATTGTTCTTATTTAGCTACTCGTGTTTTTTTTGATGCAACAATTTAAATATCAAAAGTAGTCTTCATTCGAGCTGATTAAACAAGTTAGATTGCAGCATCTTCACATCCTTGTAATAGATTGTCCACATTGTGACATGACAAAAAGCACTCTTACTGTAATTGTAACATGCTTATGGTAGCCAACTTTTCTCTCACAATAGTGTTTGGAGAGCTAGCTTGAGCTCTTTTGTTTGTACTCTTTGGAGAATGAGAGCTAATGTATTGCTCTGTGTGTGTGTGTATAGGGGTGAAGCCGTATGCTTGTTCCATGTGTGACATGAGGTTTATTCAGCGTAACCACCTGGAGAGACACAGCCACACTCATACGGGTATGCGCCCATTTACCATACCCTTATCCCCAAGAAAGGCTATTTTTAATAAAAACAAATACGACCACAACAAACTCGAGTTTGGATTGTCAAGTCATTTGATGGGATGTTGAACCAGCCTCAAACTATCAAGTAAAACGTTTCAGGGGCATCGAGTTGGTATGATGAATATATATTTTTTTAATACAAAAACGGAGATTCCACTCTAATCTACACATAATGAGTTGATGACAAAACATCTTAAAATGTTACCGGAAGTGTAGTTTCCTATCATGCTTAATTCCTGTCCAGAAATTGACTTAGTTTTGTTGTCATGAGAACTAAAGAAACCTAGTTTCCCATCACTTTAACAAACATTTGTAGATGCAGTTAATGTAACCAGGAGACTTTAGTAAGAGCAAATCATATACAGTTTGTTGTGGTTGGACTCTGTGGATTTGATGTGATGATTCTGTTTGTGTGCTCTTTTAGGGGAGAAGCCGTTTGCTTGTGACATGTGTGACATGAGGTTTATCCAGCGTTACCATCTGGAGAGACACAAGCGTGTCCACAGCGGAGAGAAGCCTTATCAGTGTGAGCGCTGCCAGCAGGTAAGAGAACTTGCGCGCGCACACACACACACACACACACACACACACACACACACACACACACACACACACACACGGCCGCCCGCATTTGAAAGATGCCTTCTCAGTGTGAGCAGTGCCAGCACATAAAAGAACATGCCTTACGTGCTTGTACTGAGGAACGCATGCATACGTGGACCCACATGGGAATGCCCTCTTACGTCACAAAACATCTGTCGCAGGGTGAGCAGTGCCAGCTCATAGCAGACTTATTATCACAGAAGCACACAAACATGCTGATACAGGCACGCATCATACCTACGCAGCACTTGTAKCAAAGATGTGCCCTACCAGGTTAGAAAAGTAATTTGAGGGCGAGCAGTGCCATCACGTAAGATAACGTATCTCACTGGGGATGCACACAGTGACACATACCAACACAAACAGATGCCTGCCCACGTCAAAGTGTTCTCCGTATGAGCAGTGCCAGAAGGTAAGAGAATGTGTGCACATACTCTGACAGGCGCACACAAGCCTCCATGCACCAGAAAGTCCCATTTGAGCAAACAGACACAGTGGGTTTAGTTGTATTGGGCATGTGTCCACACACTCATCTGTTTTTACATGAATGCTGAATAAATCCTCTATGTATGTGTTGTAGAACTTCTCGCGGACAGACCGGCTGCTTCGACATCGACGGCTGTGCCAGGGCCGGGGTGTGGCCAAGGTGGAGAACCAGCCGTGCTGCGAGCCCCGCCCTTACTCCCAGGAGCCCCCGCCCGCTCCACCAACTTGGAGCCCCCTGCACCCCCCTCCTGGTCGGCTGGCTGTCTGACTGACATTCCCCCCACCCCCATCGTCCCTCCATACACTTACACACATACACGACTACCACCTCCCCAGAGAGACAGGACAGGCCACAGGGTCTTTGTCACGCAGCCCTGCGCTCAGTGGCCACACTCTGGCAAAGACTGATCCTGCAGCTCCAGTCCTGAGGTTACTATGACAGAGGGACAAATACAGGTAACTGCCAAAATACAGGAAACACTTGAGTAAATGAGGGATACAAAGTATATTGAAAGCAGGTGCTTCCACACAGGTTTGGTTCCTGACTTAATTAACATGCCATCATGCTTAGGGTCATGTGTGAAAATGCTCAGTTGCCCCTTATTTTAGCTCCTATGGCTAGAAGGAGAGATCTGTAACTTTGAAACAGGTCTCAAAGGTGCATGGGGGTTTAAAGTGTGTGTGTGTCAGTCACCAGATCTCAACCCAATTGAACACTTACGGGAGATTCTGGAGCGGCGCCAGAGACAGATTTTTCCACCACCGTCAACAAAACACCAAAAGATGGAATTTTGCGTGAAAGAATGGTGTGGCATCCCTCCACTAGAGTTCCAGACACTTGTAGAATCCATGCCACGGTGTTTTGAAGCTGCTCTGGCTCGTGGTGGCACAATGCCCTATTAAGACACTTTATGTTGGTGTTTCCTTTATTTTAGCAGTTACCTGTTTTTATTTGTTGTGTTTTGTCGTCTTTTGAGAGCGAGTTTCCTTCGATAGTTAGTCTATTTTGTTCTTAATATATCAGATCCTTTCTCAAAGTTAAGTTTTGTATTATTTAGGTTTATTGTTTGTGCACTTGGTGGTACTCTTGGGGAGGGTGGGGTTACTGTTTGTCGTTACACCATGGTAATGATGAACTGGTGTGTGTGTGTATATATATATACATGAATATATAACAATATACAACAGAGGATGTCTGTGGAAAATGTAGAACATGTAGTTTGTGAAAGGGGGGGAAAATGAGAAGTTGTCAGACTGGTACAGGTGTCAGAACTGTTAAAGAAAAAGGGGTTCCATATAGTTCATTTAGGACGGTATAAGCAAGTGGAGGACGTCCTAACAGGTCAAAGGTGAAGGGTCAAGTCAGGATGTTTTATTGGATAGAGATGTGCTGATGACTCAGGAAGTGGCACAGGCAGGATGACAGCGTTACCAATTCCCATTACACCCTTTAACGGTGTACGTATGTACAGAGGTCTATGTGAGAAGGTCGCAGGCTCTTTCACGGTCAGTTCCATTACAGATGTACGTGGAAAACAACGGCACAAGATGGCAGCTTCAGCAAGTCCCATTACTTTGTGTTTGTACAGATCCTCATGTTGAGAGGATAGCAGGAGGTATACAAAATCTTGTGGCCTTAGAGCATGCTTATTTTTTATGTTTTGTATTTTATTCATTTGCCTTTTTGTTTTTTGAATGAATGGTTTAATTATTATTATACGATTATAAGGACGAGCCACTGCCTTTTACAAGCGGGGTATATTTTTCCAAAGCTGTCAACCTTATAGAACACTGCTTACTGCAATGGCACTATAAGGCATAGGCTTATAGTGCCATTGGCAAATCCTTCCTCTGTTCTTTGAGATAATTGATATAGTGCTGGTTATTATTGTTAATAATGTAACCCCTTGTGTAATCATTCAGTAACCCTGGGAGTTTGACAATTCCAGTGAGATGCTAATAGTGCTAATTTCAGTCAGCCAATGCTTTGGCCAGCTACAGGCCATATCGATCATTTTGTCATAGCTAAATCAGCAATTGCTTCACTACACACTAACAAATGCCTTTTACTGAGTTATGTGGAGTAGGTGTGTGTATAAAGGATTTGTGTTAGTTCTTTCTGGGGTTAGCCTTAACCCAAATAAGATCTGACTCTTAAATAATCATTGTAGTGCTAAATGATATTGTAATGAATGACTCTGTAACATGTAACAAACTTTTAAACATGTCTGTGGTTTACCCCCTCTAATTGTAAKGGTTACAGAKSACGGAGATGCTCTAGTTAATGTCTACCTACTCTGACATTTGATCTATTTCTATGTGGGTTAGTCGGTGGGTCTGTTGGTGGTGTTCCCCAGCAGCCTGTCTGTGGACTAGTAGAGCAGCCTAGGAGAGGCTCTCTGAAACTTGGCCCTGAGGACCCCCTGTGTGTGCTGGACTTCACTTCAACCGAATCATTGAATTTAATGAATGTTTCTCTATATCACCATGCTACTACTGTCAGTGAAACAATGTACCTTTGTTTATTTAGTAATACCGTATGTATATTCCAGAAATGTTGYGATGTACTGTCGGCAGTAGTTAAGAGATTGAACTGTTCAATTATGCCTGAGTGATTAGAGGATGCCATCCAGCAAACACAGGTGCTTCCTAGTACCAGGGTTGAGAGACTCCAGCTTACTGTATGATTTGGCAAGCCCATTCCCTAAGAAATGTGGGAAAGATGCCACCAGTGACCACGACTGCCCACCAGTGAGGCCATAGGGCAAGGCGGGTTGCCATTAACTTTTAAATCCCTCTGTTCTTGTCTTTTTTAAGTATTGTTATCAATCTTATGGTGAACATGCAATAGAATCTTTGTCTGATCAGTTAATACAGTGAAATGTTTTTTTCTTCTAAGCATCAGACAAAGGATGGAGCGATTTAGAGAAGAGCTCTTCTCTCTCTTCCCCATCGCATTTGACGATTCTGTTAATGTTTCAAGGACCTTTTTTTCTTTTCTTCTGGAAGTATTGTAAACACTGGAGTGATAAAAACAAAAGACAAAAAAATATATGGAATATGGATATTTTTTTTTTCAAATCAGTACTAGATTTTAGTCTTTAGACAGAGCCTCTTACTCCTCAACTTGACAAAGAAGATGGACAGAACCATTTGGATCAGTACTGTATTGAGAGCCCAGGGCATCTAGTAATTTAAAGATTAGAGGCGGTAGTACCTCAAGACAATGACTGTTTTCATACAAATCCCCTTCTATTTGTAGTAAATTATATTGCTAGAGGTAAGCAACAGCATCTACAGTAGCTATCACAGGTTAGCCTTTTATTTTTCTTTATTAGTCTTGCATGCAGTTATGGTCCTCCAGTTAAGATAGGATCTTATATTGATTATTCTTTTGTGTAGGCAAAATAAGTGCATCTAAAATAAACCTTGTGATCCAATTAGTTTTAATTGTATGGAGTAAGGGGAGAGGCTTCTTACCATTATGCTGAAATAAAATACTTTGTAAAAGACTTGAGTTTTGTGTCTGTTTTAATCCCAACATTCCTGTCTAGGATCGATGGCGTGATGGGGAGTGTATGCATATGTGTCCTCAGGAGGGTGCCAAAGTTTAGAGGAAATATGAGATGTACACAGAATGATTATCAGGAATCTACAATATGACACTGACTAGCCTGAGTGCCAGTATGTGCTATCATGTCAACTTGTCACTTAGTGTCATGCCAAGCATGTTTGGCTTGACAATGAGCAATGGACTTGGCAAGAGCACAACCCGATCTGGGACCGGGGTAATATGGTACCACTGTCTGGCTAGAATTTGTTCTTTGGTGTTTTATTGAAACATTGCTATGCTTAGTTAAATACTCCTCATTGGGCCTGATATAAAAAAACATCTGATGCTGATCCTAAGATGTAACTGGGATGACTTGTGGCGTCCTTTAGAGAGCCTACACCAAGCAGTAGTTGGTGTTCATGTGTTGGCATGAATTCGAAGGGCGTAGTTGATATAACTGCAACCCATTTCTTGTCAAATTAAATGGCCCGCCTTGGATTAAATTAAACCGTGTTTGCTGTGATCAGGAAGTTMTTTTTAAATGTATTTCCCCAGAAACACTGACCTTGGTCCTTCTCCACCCCACATCCCCCTCAAACAATCAACACCTGCGGAGGAGGAGGGCTGAACATAATGAGATGGCAGGGAGGAGGAGGACTGAAGCAGGGAGTTAGTCAGGGGTGTCCTACTCAAAGGCCTGCGTATTCACCTTTTATTTTGATAGGGAGTCACTGCTGAGACCAAGGTCTCCCTTCCAGATGAGCCCTGTTTTAATTTTAAAAATAAAATAATTTAACCTTTAACTAGGCAAGTCCGTTAACAACTTATTTACAATGACTGCCTACCCCGGCCAATTGTGCGCTGCCCTATGGGACTCCCGATCACAGCTGGTTGTGATACAGCCTGGGATCGAACCAGGGTTGTAGTGATGCCTCTAGCACCGCGATCCAGTGCCTTAGACCTAGTACAATAATTGAAATCTCATTCCAAAATSATGGGCATTTTTTWAAATTTAACTAGGCAAGTCAGTTAAGAACAAATTCTTATTTTCAATGATGCCCTAGGAACAGTGGGTTAACTGTCTTGTTCAGAACGACAGATTTCGTACCTTGTCAGCTCGGGGATTCGATCTTGCAACCTTTTGGTTACTAGTCCAATGCTCTAACCACTAGGCTACGCTGCCGCATTGATATGGAGTTTGTCCCCCCTTTGCTGCTATAACAGCCTCCACTCTTCTGGGAAGGCTTTCCACTAAAAGTTGGATCATTGCTGCGGGAACTTGCTTCCATTCAGCCACGAGCATTAGTGAAGTCGGCACTGATGTTGGGCGATTAGGTCTGGCTCGCAGTCTGCGTTCCAATTCATCCCAAAGGTGTTTGATGGGGTTGAGGTCAKGGTTCTGTAGGCCAGTCAAGTTCTTCTGCACCAAACTCGACAAACCATTTCTGTATGGACCTCGCTTTGTGCACGGGGGCATTGTCCTGCTGAAACAGGAAAGGGCCTTCCCCAAACTGTTGCCCCAAAGGTGGAAGCACAGAATCGTCTACAATGTCATTGTATGCTGTAGCATTAAGATTTCCCTTCACTGGAACTAAGGAGCCTAGCCCGAACCATGAAAAACAGCCCCAGACCATTGCTCCTTTTCCACCATACAGTTGGCACTGGGCATTCATGCAAGTAGCGTTCTCCTGGTATCCGCCAAACCCAGATTTGCCAGATGGTGAAGCTTGATTCCTCACTCCAGAGAACTCGTTTCCACTGCTCTAGAGTCCAATGGTGGTGAGTTTTACACCACTCCAGCCAACGCTTGGCACTGCGCATGGTGATCTTATGCTTGTGTGCGGCTGCTTGGCCATGGAAACCCATTTCATGAAACTACCGACGAACAGTTAATTGTGCTGACGTTGCTTCCGGAGGCATTTTGGAACTCGTTAATGAGTGTTGCAACAGACAATGTTTACGCGCTTCAGCACTTGGCGGWCCCGCTCTGTGAGCTTGTGTGGCCTACCACTTCGCGGTTGAGCCGTTGTTGCTCCTAGACATTTCCACTTCACAATAACAGCACTTACAGTTGACCGGGGCAGCTCTAGCAGGGCAGAAATTTGACAAACTGACTTGTTGGAAAGGTGGCATCCTATGACGGTGCCACGTTGAAAGTCATTGAGCTCTTCAGTAAGGTTATTCTACTGCCAATGTTTGTCTATGGAAATTGAATTGCTGTGTGCTCGATTTTATACACCTGTCAGCAACGGGTGTGGCTGAAATAGCTGAATCCACTCATTTGAAGGGGTGTCCACATACTCTTGTATATATAGTGTATATTATGTCCTGGGAATGCCCCCAATATCCAATGTAATGGTCCTTAGTGTACGGTGCTGTGATAAAGTATGTGTGGAGAGGGTTATTCCAGAAAATTCCAGAATATTCAGGATAGTGTTAACTTTCAACAAAGAAGGTTAGTTGGGGAAGATTTATTTGTTCCCATGGTTTCTGAGTTTATTCGAGATCTAACTAAAATGATCTTGCTAACTCATTGATCCTGCTTTCTGGAATACCCCTGAGGCCACACCTTTCTTTGTTTCCTCCTCAAGGATATCTTAAGCCTCACCACCTCAGGTGACCTCAACACTGACTGCAATGCTTTCAGACTTTTGGGGTTCTAATGAAACCAGCTCACTGATGCATCACTCATAGAGGGCACTCCCTCTCTATATATCTCTCTCCATCCCTTTGTCTCTCCCTTTCTCGTGGGTTCAGCCATAGACTGTAATTTACAGCACCCTAGAGCTCTGAGCACTTAACACAGAGCCTTCCTGATTAAGGGGAGAGTATGTCTGCTGATAGGGGGGGAAGGGTGTGTGCGTCTTTTCATAAAGCAGCCCACTTGGCACAGACGTCAATTCAACGTCTATTCCACGTTGGTTCAATGTAATTTAATTGAAAGGATGTGGAAATAACGTTGATTCAACCAGTGTGTGCCCAGTGGGAGGTGTCTGGGTATTGTTTTTAGTGTTTCGCTAAATAACAGACACCTGGTAAGGTTGCAGACAGTTTGGTTGGACATTTGGCATATTGCCGTGGGGAAGATTCTAGAACTTTGATCAAGCTTTTATTTATCTATTCTCATGGACCTTTCAGACGTTTCTGAAATCAGAAAGAATTAAACCCTCCTTTCCTTTCTCAATGGTTGAGCCCGGATCCCTCACTGTCATAAATCATGAGTCATTCTTTAAAAGCACACCAGACCCAGACACCCCACCCCTCTTCCCACCATGAGGTCCAGGGGTGGCCTCTCATTTAGTGGTTAATTAATAAATTAATCAGCAGCTCTGTAACTGCAGTGATTGGCCCTAGGTCATCTATCACGGTATCACCATGGTTACCGTCTGTGGTAATTAAAGATGATATTTAAGCTCGCCGATACATGTCCTGGAGGGGTCTGTGGCTTCAATGACAGCATTTAACACACACCACACACACACACACCACACACACACACACACACACACACACACACACACACACACACACACACACACACACACACCACCACACACACACACACACACAACACACACACACACACACAACACACACACACACAACAACACACACAAAGACACAGATAAAACATGTTGTTGTAAATTCTCCAGACATTATGAGAGAGTAGAAAGCTATCTGGTCCATTTCACAAATGGGTGAAATGAGATAGGAAGAGATTGTGGAATTTGATGAGAGAGAAAGTCAAGCCACAAGGGCCCAGAAGATCAAGGCCAAAGATCATGTTGACTGAAAAGGAAACAAAACGGTGCTTAGTCATATGGACATACAGTGTGATCCTACATTATCACCCTTGAAAAGAGGAGCAAAAATGACTACAAAATAAATAATTCAATTACTGAGATATATTGCTAAAAAAAAGGGGAAATTAGATTATTTTATATAAATACAATTGCTTAGAGAAAGAAATTTAGTTTAACAAGGTAGGGGTCAAAATTATTGACACTCCTGTTTTCAATACATTTTAATACCTTACCTTGCGAGGATAATGGCACTGAGCCTTTTTCTAAAATGTTGTAGTTGTTGGAAAACACACTGGGAGGGATCTTAGGCCAGCAGCATACTACCCTGCATCCCACTGCAGGTTTGGTCCTGGTCAGTCCCTGGATGGGAGACCAGATGCTGTTGGAAGTGGTGTTGGAGGGCCAGCACTCTTTCCTCTGGACTAAAAAATGCCCCAGGGCAGTGATTGGGGACATTGCCCTGTGTAGGGTGCAGTCTTTTGTATTGGGCCGTTAAACGGGTGTCTTGACTCTCTGTGGTCAGTAAAGATCCCATGGCACTTATCGTAACAGTAGAGGTGTTAACCCCGGTCTCCTGACTAAATTCCCAATCTGGACCTCATACCATCATGACCACCTAATCGGCCCCAGCTTCCAATTGGCTCATTCATACCCTCTCCTCTCCTCTGTAACTATTCCCCAGGTCGTTGCTTTAAATGAGAATGTCAGTCAACTTACCTTAATATCCTTAATACCATTAGTCTGCACTTATGGACTGCTACTCTTCAATTCAAACCGCAGGTTTTCAATGGGTTTCAAGTCCGGAGACTGAGATGGCCACAGCAACATTTTGATTCTGTGGTCAATTAACTATTTCTTTGTGGATTTTGATGTGTGCTTGGGGTTATTGTCTTGCTGCCAAGTTTCACCACCATATTTTACAGTAGGTATTGGGTTCTTTTCTGCTTATGCATTCTCATTTCGACACCAAACTGATGCCAAACCTACCACTGGTGGGTGGAGCTCTTTTCATGTCATCTGACCAAAGCACTTTTTCCATTCCAGGTGCCAATGCCGTTAAACAAACTACAGGCTTTTACATTTGTTGGATGACATGAAAATAGAGTTCTTTGGCCAACAATACCAGTGGTGGGTTTGGTGTCAAAATGAGAWTTCATGAGCATGGTTGTGGATCTTTGATGTTATTGGGCTATTTTGCTTCCACTGGTCCTGGGGCCCTTGTTATGGTCAACGGCATCATGACCTTTACCCAGCACCAGGACATTTTAGCCAAAAACCTGGTTGCCTCTGCCAGAAGGCTGAAACTTGGATGCAAGTAGATCTTTCATCAAGACAATAACCCCAAGCACACATCAAAATCCACAAATAAAATTTTAATTGACCACAAAATCAACATTCTGCAATGGCCATCTCAGCCACTGAAACATTGAAAACCTGTGGTTTGAATTGAAGATGGCAGTCAATAAGCGCAGACAAAGGATATCAATGATCTAGAAGGATTCTGTATGGAGGAATGGTAAAAGATCCCTCCCAATGTGTTCTCCAACTCATAAAACCTTTTAGAAAAAGGCTCAGTGTCATTATCCTCGCAGGGTGAGGTATTGAAAGGTATTGAAAATAGGCGTGTTAATTTTGACCCCTACCTTTTTAGAGAGAAAAAGTATTACTTGTTAACCAAAATATCTTTCTCTGATCAATTGTATTAGTGTATAATAATGTAATTTCCCTTTTGTTATTTTTTGCATACAATATAGCTCAGTATTTGAATTCTTAATTTTATACAGTCATTTTTGCTCATCTTTATCAAGGGTGTCAATAATTTCAGACCCCACTGTATATCAACAACCAACTCTGTGCCTGATCTAGAAAAGACTTAAGAGTGTCAGCTCGTTTACTCAGCAGTGACACAGTGGATTGGTGAGAGAACCCTCTGAGTTATCTTAAAGTGAGCGTGCATTAGCTTCAACTTCAACCAGGATTTAGACTGGTCAACACTCGTGCACGGAGGGGGAGCAGAGAGGTCAGCTTAATGGAGAACTGTAACTTCACATGCTTTTGAAAGCTGTGTAAATTCCTAACTGAAGGAAAAATGACACCCCGTGCTGCTTTTTCCACGTGTTGTAGAGCTTGAAAAAGGACTGCCATAACACCACCTACTTACTGGAGAACTAATGCTATTACTTCTAATACTGTCTGCTAGCCCAACTACTAGTCCCATTGTGTCTGTGATTAAGGCTAGTTGCTGTATGATTGGCTAATCATGAGATGCAACGAAACGTTGTTCAATGACCCACACATACCAAAATGTATGCAAGCATGATTCTAAGTCTCTTTGGATAAAGGTGTCTGCTAAATGGCATATATTATATCGTATTGTATTGTGGTTTCTGATTGCTTCCCTGCAGTATTGAAACCATGATATCATAGCCAATGCATGTTCATCATGTTGTTATATTTGCCATTTACTAGGACAACGTAAGAGAGCAGGCACTTTCACTGATAGACCTCTTAGCAATTCTTTCAGCTGAGATTAGTCTAATAAAAAGTTATAAATCAAAATGAATATTGTAAAAAATAATAGTCTGCAGCATCATCGTTTATTAAACCATAAATCAATGGTAAACGGGGTGAATCTCTGAATGAGAATGAGGGTCGTCTTCTCATGTTTAGCGCAATCCAGGATCCCTGGGACGACCCTAAACCCTAACATTAACTCCTACCCTTACCCTAACCTTAACCCTTACTTTAACCATTTTAAATGTCATCTTAATGGGGGTCCTGTGTGGTTCAGTTGGTAAGAGCATGGTGCTTGCAATTCCAGGGTTGTTGGTTTGATTACAATGGGGGACAAGTATTAAAATGTAAGTTGCTCTGGATAAGTGACTTACAGTATTGTAACCCTGGACAAGCACACCTGATTCAACTTGTCATCTAATCATCAAGCCCTCAGTGAGCTGAATTAGTTGTGTTTTTCCAGGGCTACAACAAAAAGGTGTACTGGAGGACCAGGGTTGAGAAACACTGTGCTAAATGACTAAAATGTCAATGTAAAATGAGTGATGTCAGAGTTGGGATATCCCAAGGATTCTGTTAAGACTTTTCCTTCTCATAGGATGGTGAAAAACAACAGCCATTTCGAGTGGGACTACTCAATTTCAGCAGCTGCACCAGGCACAAAATGGTGCTGATGTTGGCCCGTTTTAGTTGTCTATCCAATGTTAGCATACCTAAACTATGTTTACTTGAAGCTTACAATGAACATACAGTATGTGTAGGTATATGTGGGTGTATATTTTAATGTATTGATGACTGTGAAGTTCCTTGATCTTCTCTACTAAAGGTTGGACAGAGGTAAACTACGGACATTGGACCTTTCCTCCCTCCCCACTGCTGACAGGTTGGAGATACTTGAAGCACATGTGAAGTGGAGGTACAGTGTAAAAATCACTTAACTGACAGACATGATGGGTTCAGGCTTGGACAGGTCCATTACCACTGTGGCCCCGGTATCAATCTGGAGCTGATTTGGCCTCTGTCAGTCCTACCGTCCGTCAGGGCTCCTGGTCAATGAGGGGCCCCATTGTCTCCCAATTGAAGTCCTACTTTGTCCTTCGAGCAAGATTGGCAATTCACAGAACTAACTGTTTGTCTACTGGACATCATGTCAGAATGTATGAATAGACTAAGGCCCATGGTGGTTAGTGTGATCAGGAAGGAGAAATAGAGAGAATCATGAGAAAACAGAGAATTACTTGACACATTGGAAAGAACTTACAAAAAAACTGAGCAAACTAGAATGCTATTTGGCCCTMAATAGAGAGTACACAGTGGCAGAATACCTGACCGCTGTCTGACCCAAAACCAAGGAAATCTTTGACTATGTACAGACTCAGTGAGCATAGCCTTGCTATTTAGAAAGGCCGCTGAAGGCAGACCTGGCTCTCAAGAGAAGACAGGCTATGTGCACACTGCCCACAAAATGAGGTGGAAACTGAGCTGCACTTCCTAACCTCCTGCCAAATGTATGAACATATTACAGACACATACAGTGGGGAGAACAAGTATTTGATACACTGCCGATTTTGCAGGTTTCCCTACTTACAAAGCATGTAGAGGTCTGTAATTTTTATCATAGGTACACTTCAACTGTGAGAGGCAGAATCTAAAACAAAAATCCAGAAAATCACTATGTATGATTTTTAAGTAATTAATTAGCATTTTATTGCATGACATAAGTATTTGATACATCAGAAAAGCAGAACTTAATATTTGGTACAGAAACCTTTGTTTGCAATTACAGAGATCATACGTTTCCTGTAGTTCTTGACTAGGTTTGCACACACTGCAGCAGGGATTTTGGCCCACTCCTCCCTACAGATCTTCTCCAGATCCTTCAGGTTTCGGGGCTGTCGCTGGGCAATACGGAGTTTCAGCTCCCTCCAAAGATTTTCTATTGGGTTCAGGTCTGGAGACTGGCTAGGCCACTYCAGGACCTTGAGATGCTTCTTACGGAGCCACTCCTTAGTTGCCATGGCTGTGTACTTCGTGTCGTTGTCATGCTGGAAGACCCAGCCACGACCCATCTTCAATGCTCTTACTGAGGGAAGGAGGTTGTTGGCCAAGATCTCGCGATACATGGCCCCATCCATCCTCCCCTCAATACGGTGCAGTCGTCCTGTCCCCTTTGCAGAAAAGCATCCCCAAAGAATGATGTTTCCACCTCCATGCTTCACGGTTGGGATGGTGTTCTTGGGGTTGTACTCATACTTCTTCTTCCTCCAAACACGGCGAGTGGAGTTAGACCAAAAAGCTCTATTTTTGTCTCATCAGACCACATGACCTTCTCCCATTCCTCCTCTGGATCATCCAGATGGTCATTGGCAAACTTCAGACAGGCCTGGACATGCACTGGCTTAAGCAGGGGGACCTTGCGTGCGCTGCAGGATTTTAATCCATGACGGCGTAGTGTGTTACTAATGGTTTTCTTTGAGACTGTGGTCCCAGCTCTCTTCAGGTCATTGACCAGGTCCTGCCGTGTAGTTCTGGGCTGATCCCTCACCTTCCTCATGATCATTGATGCCCCACGAGGTGAAATCTTGCATGGAGCCCCAGACCGAGGGTGATTGACCGTCATCTTGAACTTCTTCCATTTTCTAATAATTGCGCCAACAGTTGTTTCCTTCTCACCAAGCTGCTTGCCTATTGTCCTGTAGCCCATCCCAGCCTTGTGCAGGTCTACAATTTTATCCCTGATGTCCTTACACAGCTCTCTGGTCTTGGCCATTGTGGAGAGGTTGGAATCTGTTTGATTGAGTGTGTGGACAGGTGTCTTTTATACAGGTAACGAGTTCAAACAGGTGCAGTTAATACAGGTAATGAGTGGAGAACAGGAGGGCTTCTTAAAGAAAAACTAACAGGTCTGTGAGAGCCGGAATTCTTACTGGTTGGTAGGTGATCAAATACTTATGTCATGCAATAAAATGCAAATTAATTATTTAAAAATCATACAATGTGATTTTCTGGATTTTTGTTTTAGATTCCGTCTCTCACAGTTGAAGTGTACCTATGATAAAAATGACAGACCTCTACATGCTTTTTAAGTAGGAAAACCTGCAAAATCGGCAGTGTATCAAATACTTGTTCTCCCCACTGTATTTCCCTCAGATTACACAGACCCACAAGGAATTCAAAAACAAATCACATTTTGATAAACTCCCATATCTATTGGGTGAAATACCAGTGTGCAATTACATGAGGGCAACCAGTGAAAAACAAACACCATTGTAAATGCACCTATATTTATGTTTATTTATTTTCAATTTTGTACTTTAACTATTTGCACATCATTACAACACTGTATATATACATAATATGACATATGAAATGTCTTTATTTTTTGGGAACTTTTGTGAGTGTAATGTCTACTGTTAACTTTAATATCTATTTCACTTGCTTTGGCAATGTAAACATATGTTTCCCATGTCAATAAAGCTCCTTAAAATTGAAATTGAAAAAATTGAGAGCGAGCGAGCGGGGGAAATGTCTACAGAAACAGAGGAATGGAGGAAAAGATACACACTGACAGGCAAATGGATCTTTGCTAAACTGAAGAGAGTTAGAGACAGAACAGAAAGATACTCTGACCAACAGACAGATAGAAGGGGAGTAAAAGTGACTTTGGCAGTTGTCTCCTGTTGATCAGCGATGCGACACGGTCATTTACAGCGCACCACATCCATATGATATGTCATACACTGCCTGGCTGCCCACGGAAAGATGGCTCTGGGCTGGAAGGCAGCAGGAGGGAGGAAAGGAGTGGGAGGATAACTGGATAATGGAATCAGAGGGAAGGAGAGGAGAAGAACAGAGGCGTTCAAACTCAGAATGCATCATGGGTAATACACAATGACCTGAAGAAGATCCTTGCAGGATCGAAACGTTAAAGGTGCGTGGAGGAGCTTATGAGTGTGCGGGCTCTATTTCTTTTATACCGACTTTTTTCGGCCAAGCACCCCACTAAAGGATATGCGTTTGATTACACTTTAATACACACTGTACCGCCTCCACTCCCCCGAGTCATAAAACCTGGCGCTCATCTCTACCTCTATAAAACACGCAGTGCAGTTTCACGCCTTCTTTTCTCCCTCATTTGAATTTCTAGCTTATTATTTTAAAATAGGAACAAAGGCATTTTAGTATAGAAGGGAAACTCCTGTAAGGAAAGGCCAGAAACAGTTAATGCACAAGGATTGACTGTAGAATATAACATGAGACTGAAAACTGCTCTCGAAGAGGTATAAAGGCGGTATAAAAACCACATCCCTGGGGCAGGGGTGTCAAACTCATTCCACGGAGAGCCGAGTGTCTGCGGGTTTAGGTTTTTCCTTTCAATTAAGACCTAAACAACCATGTGAGGGGAGTTCCTTACTAATTAGTGACCTTAATTCATCTATCAAGTACAAGGGTGATGCGAAAACACGCAGAACTGGCCCTCTGTGGAATGAGTTTGAGTCGTGTCCTAGGGGATTCTGAGTGGTGTGTGACTTAACAAAGGCTGCAGGAAAATAAAATAATAACAGACTGGAAAATACAGCAAACCATGCTGCTTCTCTCTCTTTCTTGCTGTCTGTCTGTCTTTCTGTCTCTCTCCATCTCTTTCTCTCCTCTCGTCCTCAGTCTTGACTCAGGCATACCACACGACACCCTCCTCGCTCCCCTCCCCCAGGGACGCAGGTTTTACGACAGTAACTTGACACTGCTCCTGTGTCCTATCACAGACAAGGCCGTAATTCACATCAAAGGCGGGCGGCAGCGAATCGTAGCGCAGCAATAAATTTGCCTGTCAGGCGAGGACCAATGAGAGGCAAGCTTTAAATCACTTCTGTCAGCTTGGCGGCCAATAGCGTGGCAATGGCAGTAAATCTGTCTGAGTAGGTGGGGGGTGGGCTCTGTTAATGGGCACTGCATTGCTGCTGGGGAATCCACAGGGAGCAGGATGAGGGGGGTGGACGGGTGGAGAAAAGAGAGTGGCTTTAAGAGGAGAAACATATAGGAAAATGGCAGTGTTTTTTTGTTGTCTTCCTCTTCTTCCCTTGGCTGTGTTAGAGTACCACGAAAACAGATCTCTGGGCATGGAGCCAGAGAGAGGAGGCATTTATGACAGAAACAATCCTGAGCATGTGACCATTGAATAGGAAGACCCAGTAAACCAGCCACATCTGAGCGGCAGCCTTCACCTTGTATAACATCCAAGAACATATCCACAATCATATTCAAGATGTGACCATAAACCTATCACTATTTTCTGTTTGATCACACACACAAAGATAATGTAATACAGCTCACCGGATCATGACTATAACAAGAACAGTTTCTGTTCAACATTAGTTGGCCACCATCTCCTAATCAGTTTCATAACTACTGTTTTTTTTATCATTTAGTAGTGAACAGACATAACAAACTCCAACCAACCATAATCCCAATTGGGTTAGTAAATAAAATAATGCCCTATACAATAAAAACAGTATAAATGCAATGGAATAATGGCAGTGTAGCCTTGAGTTTTATACACCAATGCCATAATGATGAATATAAATTCCAGTCTTTAATTCTTGAGGCCCATATGTTCTAGTTTCATGTCTCAGAGTCATACTTGATGCAGGGAATTCCTTTCCTCTGGGTTCCCAGACTCGGGGTGGGGTGCAGCTATGCAGCTCCACAGGAGTTCAGAAAGCATTACTCTGACATTATGTCCCTAAAAATGTTGATTTTGAGTGTGACTGATATGTGTAGACATCAGGCATGGTAGCATTGTCATCGTATGTCTATGTATGATCTCTCTTTCTCAATCTTTCAAACAAATGGAGATTTATCTTTTCCTGCCCCGCTATGTCCAATAGTAAATTACTTTTCCCTCTGTCTCTCCAGCAGCTCCTGCAGTACGCTGGGTGGAATAGGGAATAACTGTCCAGTTTGCGTGCTATTCCCTCTTGTCTAACCAACTTGTACATCTGCAACCTCACACCATTACAACCAAGTACATTTACATGCACTGCGACCACAGATGAGATTTGAGAGTAATTTATGTTCACATTACTACTTGTGGTATTGCTACACGTTTTTCTATAGAATTGGGGCGCCTGGTGGCTCGAGTGGTAAGTTATAGCCGTGGAATGAGTGGAGGGAGGGAGTTGAGGGAGGGGGTAATGTTGTGGTGGTAGTGTTGTTTTTGGCTTTCTCTCCGTCCCAGGGCCCGAATTGACAGTGAGAATCTGTAAACAACAAGAAACAGCCACAGTCATAAAGCACAGTTTAAACTGCGGGGAGATGCTGCATATCGGCCCCAGGCCCATGTCTCATAAACACACACACACACACACACACACACACACACACACACACACACACACACACACACACACACACACACCCCCCCACTCACACACACACACACACACACACACACACACACACACACGCAATCCCTGTGTGACAACAACCGTTATGCGGTGGCATTATGGTCGCCCACACTGCTACACAATCCAAGAATCCCATTTCACCCTGCTCTCATGCACGCACACACACACACAGGCGCAACCCCTGTTTGACGACAACCGTTATGCGTTGGCTTTGAACATTAAGATTGCTCACACTGCTACACAATCCCAGAATCCCATTTCACCCTGCTTTCACACACGCACACACACCTCTGGGTTTGTTTATGCAAAACACATCCCATAACGAATGTCTTTCTCTCCCCTTTATCACATGCCTTGGGTTTGCACAGCTTCCAGGGCCATAATAACAGCAACACAGATGGGAGCAGAATGCAATCAGGCAGACTCCTGCTCCAATATCCCTGATAGCACAGTGTGGCCATTCAATCATCTCATTTCGACTAATGGTGGTGTATCCGATGATGTCAACCAAAACCCTTGATTTATTTGGCTTTGCAAATGAGCTAAGATTAACGAAGATCTATGCCGCCACACTTTTCACTGTTTGACACTGAATCAAGGTGTAGGATCACTCAATCAATGTGTAGAATCACTGAATCAAAGTGTAGGATCACTGAATCAATGTGTAGGATCACTGAATTGTTTAATAGTATATAGTGCAAGTGACACTAGTTTAAATGGGAAATGTATATTTAAGCACAAGCTTTTTTTTCTCTGAGTTTACGCAAGCAGAAGTCAAGATTTGAAAGTGGGACAATTACAGACGGAGGCAAACATAAAGACATGGTAGACGCTGCAGATATTCATTCTGACCTGAACGGACAGACAAGAACTCCAACCATGGGACATTCCCGTTGTCAATAATACACATATCATAGGCATTAATTATAGACCTCTGACATACATCAACTCACACACTTGTAAACATTCCCTGTTATTAGATATAGGCACCAACCTGCAGGACACACACACACTCAGATGCTGCCGGTCTGTGTGCATGTAAAACATAGGAGCATGCCAAACGGTGGCATTTCAGTCAATTATCCTGGTTTCTGTGTAATCAATATAAATTACCTCTCTGCCTCTTTATGGCTCTGCCGGGGTAATTAGCCGATGAGAAATGAGTCCTTGACGGCTCGGAGGTGTCACTAACGTTCCCTGATGAAAATTAAAAGGATGGCAGCAGCGCTTCCCTGTGACCTTTCCCTACCCTCTGCACACTCAGTATGCAAACCTCATACACACTTTTAGTCTCAACTTTTGACATTTTGAAACACACAGGGAGAAAATGTGTACCTGCTGTCAGTATACCAGGGATTCCTAAAATCTAACATTCTAGCAGATAGATCATTCAGCTGTTGTGATCGTCATGCCTACTTTCTATTGAGAAGTCATGCGTAAGGTGTCCGAATCTGCTGTTAAGCAACTTTCCTACATGCATTGGATTGGACGCAAGTCAGTATGAATGATTTGTTTAAATATCTTAGTATGTCCTCTGTCACTACTCTGACATGTGCACTGTAGTGGCTTTGTCTCCCAGCAGGTGGCGATGTAATTCCTTTCAACTGCAGCATCTGCCCTACTGCGGCAAAAGATAGCCTCAAACTTTCCCCCAACAAACAAATCTTTTACTGCACCACAAACAAGAGAACCCAATCAAATTCTTGCTGGTTTAAATACAGTTTATTTGATCCAAGTTCTTTTCACAACAAGAGAAACACAATGTAAAGAAAGCCTGCATATCATTGTAATTATCACATTTAAATCACAAAATGTATGCTTCATGCACAACTACACAACCACACATTTAGTGGAATCTCTAATAAAGGTTGTGTACAAAGAGACACGGGCACAGCAAGGAGACGGCTCAGTGTTTTACTAATAGTCATGTTTCATATACCATACAATTATTAACACAGCTAACAGCTACTACACCATGCCCACTAAAATAGGCAAAATCCCAGAGTTATAGGTGAATACTGGGTTGATTCATACTGGTCAGATCACATTTGTTGGTACTGTAATAGAAAAGGTTGGAATCACCAACAGCCATAGAGACAGTAAGGATGTGTGGAGTTGAGACAACAACAAAAACGAATCCTGTTGTCTGGGCGATAAGAGCTCTGGATCTCCCACCACATGGGAATGGCTAATCAAGACAGGAAATGGAGGATAGAAAATGTCACAGTAGGCCTGGCTAGTTCTGATTCGTGGCCCAATCAGAAGACTTCAGTGCAATGATCTCTGGGACACACAGGAATAGGAATGATGTTATCAGGTGAGTGAGTGTTGGTAGGTGTGTATGTGACAGCAGAGACAACTCTCCTATCGCAGTAAGGACCACTTGATCTGTTCTTTTGCAGACTGAAGCACCTGAAATAGAGAAATAAGAGAAAAACAGAGTGAGGAGAACTCGGTTTGGTTAAGTGTCTCTCTAATACTGTCCCTCTAATACTGTTTATAGAAGATGAAAGCCGTTAGCAACCCACATAAGGCAGAACTGTAGAGTTTGGTAAATGTCCATCACCTCAAAATCCAACTACAGGTAGAAAAAAATATACAGTATGAAACACTGAAGGAAGCTTCCAGAACTTTCCTACTGTGATATGAGGGAAGAGTGGTGGTGTGATGACACCAGTAATACTACTACACACAGGAACGATACATCAATGAATGAATCATTTTAATTCTGCAGACTAAAGTCTCTCAGTAACCATTATGAGGCGTGTGGGCCCAGGGTTGGCGATGACGATTAATGGACAGAGTGGGAGAGGGAGACACCTGCAGCCAGTAAAATGCCTGTCAGATGGGAGCATCCATCAGCGTAGCGCTCAGAGAGCCTGCCAGGTGTGGAGACACGCCACCTAGCTAACAGTGGAGCCTCATTAGCAGCTACTTTGGGTACGCTCCCCTCTGTTCTCTTCCCTTTTCATTACAATAAAGCTAATATAGTAGCTTAATATACTGTTGGAGAGAAATACAATTATTTTTTAAATAGCTAACAGAACAATGAGGGCATTTTATGGATAAAAAGAGCTGGGAAGCATAAGGTACAGTATGTGCTTAGGATTGTTAGCCTGACAAACCACCTAGTCATCACTCCATGTTGTTCACTGATATCCAAATCACATTACTATCAAACACACGTTTAAATTCCAGTATACCAGGCGGCAGATCGCCTAGCAGTTAAGCAGTTGGGCCAGTAACCGAAATGCTGGTTCAAATCCCAGAACCGACTAGGTGAAAAAAAATCTGTTCATGTGCCCTTGAGCAAGGCACTTAACCCTAATTGCTCCAGGGTCGCTGTCAATAATGGCTGGTCCCTGGCCGTGACCCCAATCTCCGAGGGTGTCGCATGGGGAGTGGGATATGCCCAAAAAATATTTACAATTCACATGTACACTTGTGCATGTGTGAAATAAGACTAATGTAAGCACCTACCTAATTATTAGTAGTACTAAAATAAATTGTACACAATTTTAACGGGTTAGGTTTACAAGGTAATATGAGATTTTCTCGTAAATAAGAAGCGCAATTACCTGAGACACAGTCTGTTCTGTTAAAGGAACATCATCCCCCTGTAAATGTGAGAGAGAAATAGTCCAGATCAATTTAAATGTTGTTAACATCTGGGCAGTACAGTACTCCATAATAACAGAACCATGGTGTTTGACTGAGGAGGATCAATGGTCTTACTCTGAGGGCCACACGGTACACCACCTGCTGAGGGTCACTCTCCAGAATGACTCTGGAAGACAGAAGAGCACAGATCACTCAATGGCTGACATCTAAATGCTAAGCAAAATGGGCATCCTCCCTAACCCTAAATAACCTTACTTCGAGGGGCTATTGTATCACCTAGCTATGGACTAGTAGGATGGTTGATTTATATTGGACTGAGAGCCTATCCAGTCTCAGAAACCTTAAATTATGTAATAGAGTACTTAACTGGTAAAATCCATCTGTGGTAGGTGGGTCATTCCACAAAATGAGTACCTTTTAGATAAATAAAATAACTATAGTAAAGTAAAATAAAGTAACAGGGTTGACGATTTCATCTTAAATCTGCCATAAATCCCCTTGTGACAAGGGGAATGGAAGCATGATGTGTGCAACAGGGAGGGGCAATTGAATCCAAGCTTCAAAAAACACATTTTGATTGTAAAAAAAACATTTCTAGCTATTGGTAACAGGGTTGGTGTGTTCTGCTCGACCTGCTCAGTTTTCCACCACAAAACACAAGAAATGTCCAAAAGGGTTAGAACCAGTTCACCTGCTTTAACACTATGATTTGACTATTAGATGTTTAATTGTTTATAATTTTTATTGTTTCATTACATTAAAAAGAGTAACAGGACTGACCTTAAAAATGAGGGATAGGTTTATTTTCCCTTATAATTAATCACTAATCAAGTGAAATAAATAATCATCTTCAGAAATTACTTTTTCAAAGCAACAAAATAACTAGGGCTTTACTATGGAGAAAACCTGGAGAAATGTTGGAGGTTAAATGGGTTAACATCGTCACAGAGAGACATGTCAAAACGCTGAATTGTGGCACTCCAGCAAGCCTTTATAAAATCGATGTGGTCAATATTTCATTTAATATAACAGGCTTTGAAAAGGCAATATTGGTGCACAATTTCTACTTAAAATATCAAAAGGGAATCATTTTGTGGAACGACCCAGGTTGCCAAAGAATTGCGTTTGGTCTTCCTCTTTATCTTGGCTACAGTGGCTTGCAAAAGTATTCACCCCCTTGGCACTTTTCCTATTTTGTTGCCTTACAATCTGGAATTAAATGTATTATAATTATTTTTTTAATCATTTGATTTACTACCACTTTGAAGATGCAAAAATATTTCTTTATTGTGAAACAACCAAGACAAAAAAACAGAAAACTTGAGCGTGCATAACTATTAACCCCCCAAAAGTCAATACTTTGTAGAGCCACCTTTTGCAGCAATTACAGCTGCAAGTCTCTTGGGGTATGTCTCTATAAACTTGGCACATCTAGCCACTGGGATTTTTGCCCATTCAAGGCAAAACTGCTCCAACCCCTTCAAGTTGGATGGGTTCCAYTCGTGTACAGCAATCTTTAAGTCATACCATAGATTCTCAATTGGATTGAGGTCTGGGCTTTGACTAGGCCATTCCAAGACATGTAAATGTTTCCCCTTAAACTACTCGAGTGTTGCTTTAGCAGTATGCTTAGGGTCATTGTCCTGCTGGAAGGTGAACGTCCTTCCCAGTCTCAAATCTCTGGAAGACTGAAACAGGTTTCCCCACAAGAATTTCCCTGTATTTAGTGCCATCCATCCTTCCTTCAATTCTGACCAGTTTCCCAATCCCTGCCAATGAAAAACAGTGTTCTCGTGGTGATGAGAGGTGTTGGGTTTGTGCCAGACATAGCGTTTTCCTTGATGGCCAAAAAGCTAAATTTTAGTCTCATCTGACCAGAGTACCTTCTTCCATATGTTTGGGGAGTCTCCCACATGCCTTTTGGCGAACACCAAACGTGTTTACTTATTTTTTTTCTTTAAGCAATGGCTTTTTTCTGGCCACTCTTCCGTAAAGCCCAGCTCTGTGGAGTGTACGGCTTATAGTGGTTCTATGGACAGATACTCCAATCTCCGCTGTGGAGCTTTGCAGCTCCTTCAGGGTTATCTTTGGTCTCTGTGTTGCCCCTCTGATTAATCCTCTCCTTGCCTGGTCCGTGAGTTTTGGTGGGCGGCCCTCTCTTGGCAGGTTTGTTGTGGTGCCATATTCTTTCAATTTTTTAATAATGGACTTAATAGTGCTCTGTGGGATGTTCAAAGGTTCTGATATTTTTTTATAACCCAGCCCTGATCTGTACTTCTCCACATCTTTGTCCCTGACCTGTTTGGAGAGCTTCTTGTTATTCATGGTGCCCCTTGTTTAATGGTGTTGCAGACTCTGGGGCCTTTCAGAACAGATATATATATATATATATATATATATATATACACACTGAGATCATGTGACACTTAGATTGCATACAGGTGGACTTTATTTAACTAATTATGTGACTTTGAAGGTAATTGGTTGCATCAGATCTTATTTAGGGGCTTCATAGCAAAGAGGGTGAATACATATGCACACACCACTTTGCCATTTATTTTTTTAGTTGAATTTTTTTAACAAGTTATTTTTTTCATTTCACTTCACCAATTTGGACTAATTTTGTGTATGTCCATTACATGAAATCCAAATAAACATCCATTTAAATTACAGGTTGTAATGCAACAAAATAGGAAAAACGCCAAGGGGGATGAATACTTTTGCTGTACTCCATAGTGTGATGTCTGTCTTTGAAAGCATCCAGGCATGAATGTCCAGCCATGTCTTGTATCCTTGTACTCTAGTCTAGATGGAAAAGTTGGTTTGGTCAGGGAGTCAAAGGACATACTAGAGGAGAAAACACAGCTACAGAGACCCCTGCTTTGGGGTGAGATAAGTGCTCTACCTACCCCCCATCCACAATCTCATCCACTGCCAGGAACAGGCCCTCCATGTTCTCCAGCAAGGCCCGCCGCTCAACATTTTTCCTGCAGGAGGACAAAGAAAGGGAGCTTAAACACATCATGACGTCTCTATGGAAACTAACAAAGTGTTACAAATGTCTCATTCAGTTGCTTATTCAACTACACTGAACAAAATTTTTAACGCAATTTGTAAAGTGTTGGTCCCATTGTTTCATGAGCTGAAATAAAAGACACACAAAAAGCTTATTTCGTTCACAAATTTGTTTACATCCCTGTTAGTGAGCATTTCTCCTTTGCCAAGATAATCCATCCACCTGACAGGTGTGTTACATCAAGAAGCTGATTAAAACAGTATGTCATTACACAGGTGCACCTTGTACAGGGGACAATAAAAAGACCACTCTAAAATGTGCAGCTTTGTCACACAACAATGCCACAGATGTCTCAAGTTTTGAGGGAGCATGCAATTGGCATGCTGACTGCAGGAATGTCTACCAGAGCTGTTGCAAGAGAATAGAATGTTAAATTCAAATCAAATTTTATTGGTCACATACACGTGTTTAGCAGATGTTATTGAAGGTGTAGCGAAATGCTTGTAATTTCTCTACTATAAGCCGCCTCCAACATCACTTTAGAGAATTTGGCAGTACGTCCAACCGGCCTCACAACCGCAGACTAAGTGTAACCACGCCAGCTCAGGACCTCCATATCCGGCTTCTTCAGCTGCGGGATCGTCTGAGACCAGCCACGCGGACAGCTGATGAAACTGTGGGTTTGCACAACCAAAGAATTTCTACACAAACTGTCAGAATCSATCTCAGGGAAGCTCATATGCATGCTCGTTGTCCTCACCAGGGTCTTGACCTTACTGCAGTTTGGCGTCACAACTGACTTCAGTGGGCAAATGCTCACCTTCGATGGCCACTGGCACGCTGGAGAAGTGTGCTCTTCACGGATGAATCCCAGTTTCAACTGTACCGTGCAGATAGAAGACAGTGTGTATGTCGTCATGTAGGTGAGCGCCCCATGGTGGAGGTGGGGTTATGGTATGGGCAGGCATAAGCTGCGGATAACGAGCACAACTGCATTTTATCGATGGAAAATGAATGCACGGAGATACCGTGATGAGATTCTGAGGCCCATTGTCGTGCCATTCATCTGCCGCGATCACCTCATGTTTCAGCATGATAATGCACAGGTCCATGTCGCAAGGATCTGTACACAATTTCTGGAAGCTGAAAATGTCCCAGTTCTTTCATGGCCTGCATACTCACCAGACATGTCACCCATTGAGCATATTTGGGATGCTCTGGATCAATGTGTACGACAGCATGTTCCAGTTCCCGCCAATATCCAGCAACTTCGCACAGCCATTGAAGAGGAGTGGGACAACATTCCACAGGTCATAATCAACAGCCTGATCAACTCTATGCGAAGGAGATGTGTCGCGCTGAATGAGGCAAACGGCAGTCACACCAGATACTGACTGGTTCTGATCCACACCCCTACTTTTTATTTTTAAGGTCAGTCAGGTGAAATCCATAGATTAGAGCGTAATGAATTTATTTCAATTGACTGATTTCCTTATTTGAATTGTATGCATCTCAGTCAAATCTTTAAATTGTTGCATTTATATTTTTGTTCAGTGTAAATAAAGTGCAGTCTTACCTTAGCATCTGGCTGAGCGAATCAAATAGACAGTTAAGCACTGACATAAGCATCAACTGGGGGAGCAAATAACAAAACGTATCAATGTTTTGTGGGAGAAACAACCCAACACAAGGCAATGAATGTTTCATTGTGTTTTGTTAGCGTACCACCATCAGCCTACCTCATTTTCATGTGAACTGCCAATAACATAAAAGTAGAGGTCAATGTTGCTTTTGTAGACAACAGTAAGACCTTCTAGGAGCGCTATCTCACCTGGGTAAAGAAGCGGAGAGAGTTCAGTCTATGATACAACATCTTCATTATACCAGTTATACACAGAAGCCTTCATGCAATTGAAAACAGATCAGCACTCAAAGCCTTTGGCAAGAGATGAAATAGCAAGTACTGAAGCCTATGACCATAATGTAAACTGAAGTGCATATGATTCATTAGGTCGAAAAAACATCTTACTGTCTGTGCGGTGTGTCTTGTTGAAGATGTTCTTCTCAAAAGCTTTCTGCTCTTTCACAGTGGGATAGGTTTCATCATAGTACTGTGGGGCAGAAGTCAAACGGAGATCACATTCAGTGCCTTCAGAAAGTATTTACACCCCTTGCCTCATTCCACATTTTGTTGTTACAAAATGGGATTTATGTTGTTTTTTTAGATTCATGTAAATAAACAATAATATATATTGATTAGATAAGTAGTCAACCCCCCTGAGTTAGAATAACCTTTAGCATCGATTACAGCTGAGTCTTTTGGGGTAAATCTCTAAGAGGTTTGCACACATGGATTGTACAATATTTGCCAATTATTCTTTTTATAAATTCTTAAGCTCTGTCAAGTTGGTTGTTGATCATTGCTAGACAGCCATTTTAAAGTTTTGCCATAGATTTCCAAACGGATTTAAGTCAACTAACKAGGCCACTCAGGAACATTTAATGTCATCTTGGTAAGCAACTCCCATGTATTTTTGGCCTTGGGTTTTAGGTTACTGTCCTGCTGAAAGATAAATATGTCTCCCAGTGTCAGATTTTCCTCTAGGATCTAGCCTGTGCTTAGCTCTATTCTATTTCTTCTTATCCTACAAAAATGTCCTAGTCCTTGCCGATGACAATTACTATGTAATTTAGGTTAGCATTGTGGCGTAACTACAATGTTGTTGATCCATCCTAAGTTCTATCACAGCCATTAAACTCTTAACTGTTTTAAAATCACCATTGGTCTCATGGTGAAATCCCTGAGCGGTTTTCTTCCTCTCCGGCAACTGAGTTAGGAGGGACACCTGTATCTTTGTAGTGACTGGGTGTATTGATACACCATCCAAAGCGTAATTAATAACAATTAGTACCCAATTGTCATACTTGAGTAAAAGTAACAATACCTTAATAGAAAATTACTCAAGTAAAAGTCACCCAGGAAAATACTACTTGAGTAAAAGTCAAACTATTTGGTTTWAAATAAACTTAAGTATCAAAAGTAAACACATAAATACTTTCAAATTCCTTATATTAAGCAAAATAGACTGCATCATTTTCTTAATGTTTTATTTATTTACAGATAGCCAGGGGCACACTCCAACATAATTTACAAACAAAGTACGTGTGTTTAGTGAGTCTGCCAGAWCAGAGGCAGAAGGCATAACCAGGGACGTTCTCTTAATGAGTGTGTGAATTTGACAATTTTTCAAGCATTCAAAATGTGACGAGTACTTTTGGGTGTCAGGGAAAATGTATGGAGTAAAAAGTTAATTATTTTCTTTAGGAATGTAGTTAAGTAAAAGTAGTCAAAAATAGAAATAGTAAAGTACAGATACCCCCAAAAACGACTTAAGTACTTTACACCACTGCTCAAAAGGGAAATTCAGTGTCTGATTTAAAAAAGAATACCCATCTACCAATAGGTGCACTTCTTTGCGAGGCATTAGAAAACCTCCCTGGTCATTGTGGTTGAATCTGTGCTTGAAATTCAGAACTCAACTGAGGGACCATAGAGATAATTGTATGAGTTGGGTAGAGAAATGGGGTAATCATTCAAAAATCATGTAATCCATTATTATTGCACACAGAGTCCATTTAACTTATTACGTGACTTGTTAAGAAAATGTTTACTACTGAACGTATTTAGGCTTGCCATAAGAGAACTGTTGGAAACTTATTGACTCAAGACATTTCAGCTTTTCATTTAAAAAAATCTCATTTCAATCTATTTTAAATTCAGGCTGTAACAATAAATGTGGAAAAAGACAAGAGGTGTGAATACCTGTCTCTTATACACATCTAGATGTGTATAAGAGACAGGTGTGAATACTGTGTGTCAAGTGCTTGACTTGGGCAGGAGCTCACCGGAGCAGAGTACTTGCAACTCAAATGTTATACTGCTTGAGCTTGTAGAGCTCCTGCACCTAAATATAAAACAGTACCAACACCCAAAATGAGTACCAGAACCTATTTCAGTCCAAGTCAAGCACTGACAGTGTCACAAAATAAGTCATAGTTTGAGCACACAGGCAATTTATTACCCAGGTAGTCAGCTGAATGTAAAATTACAAAACTATGTTGGCTACTTTGCATCTACTCATGCAGCTGTATGAATATTGACATGCTGTGAAGCAGAGAGACGCTTACAAAGCTTTCCCTCGCCCTCCATTTGGCAAATCTGACCATAATTCTATCCTCCTGATTCCTGCTTACAAGCAAACATTAAAGCAGGAAGGACCAGTGACTTAGTTATAAAAAAGTGGTCAGATGAAGCAGATGCTAAACTACAGGACTGTTTTGCTAGCACAGACTGGAACATGTTCCGGGATTCTTCTGATGGCTTTGAGGGGTACACCACATCAGTCACGTACTTTTTCAATAAGTGCATTGAGGATGTCGTCCCCACAGTGACTGTACGTACATACCCCAACCAGAAGCCATAGAYTACAGGCAACATTCACACTGAGCTAATGGGTAGAGCTGCCGCTGTCAAGGAGCGGGACTCTAACCCGGAAGCTTATAAGAAATTCCRCTATGAGGAACCATCAAACAGGCAAAGTGTCAATACAGAACTAAGATCGAATTGTACTACACAGGCTACGACGCTCGTTGGATGTGGCAGGGCTTGCAAACTATTACAGACTACAAAAGGGAAGCACAGCCGAGAGCTGCCCAGTGACACGAGCCTACCAGACGAGCTAAATAACTACTATGCTCGCTTCGAGGCAAGTAACACCGAAACATGCATGAGAGCATCAGCTGTTCCGGACGACTGTGTGATCACATTCTCCGCAGCCGATGTGAGTAAGACCTTTAAACTGGTCAACATTCACAAGGCAGCAGGGCCAGACGGCTTACCAGGACRTGTTCTCCGAGCATGCACTGATCAACTGGCAAGTGTCTTCACTGACATTTTCAACCTCTCCCTGTCTGAGTCTGTAATACCAACATGTTTTAAGCAGACCACCATAGTGTTCTTGGGCACAGGGACTAAGGTAACCTGCCTAAATGACTACTGATCTGTAGCACTCATGTCTGTAGCCATGAAATGCTATGAAAGGCTGGTCATGGCTCACATCAACACCATTATCCCAGAAACCCTAGACCCACTACAATTTGCATACCTCACCAACAGATCCACAGATGATGCAATCTCTATTGCACTCCACACTGCTCTTTCACACCTGGACAAAGGAACACCTATGTGAGAATGCTATTCATTGACTGCAGCTCAGCGCTCAACACCATAGTGCCCTCAAAGCTCATCACTAAGCTAAGTTCCCTGGGACTAAACACCTCCAACTGCAACTGGATCCTGGATTTCGTGATGGGCCACCCCCAGGTGGTAAGGGTAGGTAACAACACATCCGCCACGCTGATCCTCAACACGGGGGGCCCTCAGGGGTGCGTGCTCAGTCCCCTGCTGTACTCCCCGTTCACTTATGATTGCATGGCCAGGCACAACTCCAACACCATCATTAAGTTTGCTGATGACACAACAGTGGTAGGACTGATCACCGACAACGATGAGACAGCCTATAGGGAGGTCAGAGACTTGACCGTGTGGTCCAAGGACAACAACCTCTCCCTCAACATGATCAAGACAAAGGAGATGATTGTGAACCACAGGAAAAGGAGGACCGAGCATGCCCCCATTCTCATCGACAGGGCTGTAGTGGAGCAGGTTCAGAGCTTCAAGTTCCTTGACGTCCACATCACCAACAAACTAACCTGGTCCAAGCACACCAAGACATTCGTGAAGAGGGCACAACAAAAACTATTCCCCCTCAGGAGACTGAAAAGATTTGGCATGGGTCCTCAGATCCTCAAAATATGTTACAGCTGTACCATCAAGAGCATCCTGATTGGTATGGTAACTGCTCCGCCTCCGACTGCAAGGCACTACAGAGGGTAGTGCGTACAGCCCAGTATATCGCCGGGGCCAAGCTTCCTGCCATCCAGGACCTCTATACCAGGCGGTGTCAGAGGAAGGCCCTAAAAATGGTCAAAGACCCCACCCACCCCAATCATAGACTGTTCTCTCTGCTACCGCACGACAAGCAGTACTGGAGCACCAAGTCTAGGTTCAAGAGGCTTCTAAACAGCTTCTACCCCAAGCTATAAGACTCCTGAACAGCTAATCAAATGGCTACCCAGACTATTTGCATTGCTCCCCCTTCTACGCTGCTGCTACTGTTATTATCTATGCATAGTCACTTTATTAACTCTACCTACATGTACATATTACCTCGACACCAATGCCCACGCACATTGACTCTGTACTGGTACCCCCTGTATATAGCCCCGCTATTGTTATTTACTGCTGCTCTTTAATTATTTGTTATTCTTATCTAACTTTTTGGGGGGGTATTTTCTTAAAACTACATTGTTGGTTAAGGGCTTGTAAGTAAGCATTTCACTGTAAGGTCTACTACACCTGTTGTATTCGGCACATGTGACAAATAAGATTTGATTTGAAGCACATTGACTGTGGGGGCAGGTGCTGGTAGTTCATTCATTGCTGTTGATTAGTTAGTTACCTTGGCGTAAAGTCTTTCCCCGTCATTGTCCAGGATGAGCACAGCCTTCACAGTGTACAGAGTGGGTTCCTGATGAAGAGAATGTTGTATTTTGTTCAGTGAACATGATGCCAAACAACTTGAACGACAAGAGCGGACTGATCAGTTGCAATCTGACAACAATCATAACATGCCGGCTAGCTAGCTACTAATTCTGTGAACCAACTAGTTAAACTGTGTCCTTCTACATTGTTGGGCTAACAGTGGCAACTACCCCTGATACATCAATATCATAGTGTCATTCAAATCACAAATATCAACATAAATAACATGAAATGCATGTTATGAGAGCGCTAACAGTACCAGGCTGAGTGCGTCCATTTTGTCTTAATACCAGATGACGTGGATTCAGAGGCAAAACTCTCTCTGTGATTGGTGCAACACAGAAATGCCGTCAGACAGACATACCGTTGGTTGCCTTTCACATCAGTCAAATCAGGTCCTCAAATGGCATTTACCCAGACTTTGTCGCCACCTTTGTACGGAGTGTCTTGACGACACAAGGTAGAATAATTGAATTGATGACGTACTCCTGAATCGTTATGTCAAATCAAATGCTATTGGTCGCATAACCCTAATTTTCAAGTTGTTATCGCAGGTGCAGCGAAATGCTTGTGTTTCTAGCTCCAACAGTGCAGTAATACCCAACAAATCACAAAAATAAAACAAATACAAAATAACAGGATGAGCAATGTCAGAGTCCAGAATATAAATATATATGATGGTGTGTTTACATTTTTTAAATTTTATTTATAATTTTTTWAAATTCAAAATACAGATCAACAATTTACATTCTTACATCATACAAAACAGAACGCAGGTATTAACGAGAAAATACTGGAACAAACAAAAAATATATTTAAAAAATAAACAAGTGCTAGTGCAATTGTAATCACTACGAAAAAATCTTATTGTGATGATTTAGGAAAATGTTATTCTTGTTATTGTTACTCTGGATAAGAGCGTCTGCTAAATGACTTAAATGTAAATGTAATTGTTCACTAGGGTTAATGTTTTAATAAAATAGTTAAATTCAATCCAAAAAATGTGTAATTTTGGTATAGAATTTTGGAATTTTTGTTTGTGTATGAAGTATTTGGCAACAAGAATTTAAAAAATCACAATCATTTCAGTGGTCTTGTTCTCATTGCAATAGTAACATATTATATATTTAATGTCAAAAACATAGGTAGTGTTCATAATGGTAAATAAGTATTTTGCAAAGTTTCCCCAAAATTCTGACACAAATTTACATTCAAAGAACAGGTGGGACAGATTCTCACCATCTTTTTCACAGATAACGCAGATATCATCAATAGCCACAAATTTGGATATCATAGAATTACATGGATATATCTTATGTAAAATTTTGAAGTGCACTTCCTTAACTTTGTTTGGTATACAATATTTGTAAGGCCTTAACCATGCATTTTTCCAGACAATGTCAGGAATAAGCATGTTCCAGAAAAACTTTCCTCTCGGTGTAAGTTGGTTTTGTGAATGAAGAATTTGTCTTATATATTTATTACAAAAAGATTTCTCAAGTAAGCCCACRCCTTCCAATCTGAGTTCTGGATAAACTTTGTGATCATTACCAAAGCTAAGATGAGTTTTCATTAGTGTAGTTAGACCACTGGGAACGGCTTTGATCACAGAAATAAACTCTCTGAAAGGTATTGGAAACTCTTTCAATGTTATAAATTGTTCATGTGAGAATATTACCCTTGTTGTCGAAAACATCAAGAACAAAGTCAATATTCCTCTCATGCCAGCTGGGGTAGAACAATGACTTATTCCTTACAGTTATGTCTGAATTATTCCACAAAAGAGCTTTATGTGGGAAAAATTGTGCAGTAAACATATTTTCCAGGCCATTAAAGCTTGTTGGTGAAACCTAGCCAATTTAGCAGGTAATCTTTCAGGAATATAATTACATTTCAGTAAAAATTGAAGACCTCCCAATTTATTAAACACATTATTTGGAATGAAATACCATATTGAATCAGTATTGATCAAACATCTTTTCAGCCAGTTGATCTTGAAAGTGTTATTTATGTCAACAAAATCCAACACTTCTAGACCGCCTTCAGCTCTTTTGTTAGAAAGGACAGATTTTTTTAGTTTGTGAGACTTATTTTTCCAGATGAAGTCAAGAAAGGTCTTATTGATCTCTTTACAAGTAGCTGGATTTACACATAACGATAATGAGGGCTACACAAAACGAGACAGTCCCTCTGCCTTGGACAGAAGTACTCTCCCAAGTATAGAAMGATCTCTTTGTAGCCAATTATTGAATATATTTTTGGTTTTCTTAATTTTAGGAAAGAAATTCAAATGTTGTCTGACTAAGTGTTTTTTTGACAGATGTATTCCTAAATATTTAACACATTCATTTACAGGAATATTTTCAATTTCTTTATTATCAGAGTCAAATAATATATGATGGTGTGTACATAGCCACAGGAAGTCGGGATGATGAGGGTGCTGCAGCACCCACTGAAAAATCGAAAATGTTGGAAAAAGTACCCAATTGTCATATTTGAGTAAAAGTAGATATCTTAATAGAAAATGACTCAAGTAAAAGTCACCCAGTAAAATACTACTTGAGTAAAAGTATCAAAGTATAAAAAGTAAATGTAATTGCTAAAATATACTTAAGTATAAAAAGTAAAAGTATAAATACGTTGAAATTCCATATATTAAGCAAACCAGACGGCACAATTTAGTTTTTACATTTATTTACAGATAGCCAGGTGCACACTCCAACATAATTTACAAATTAAGTCGGTGTGTTTAGTGAGTCTGACAGATCAAAGGCAGTAGGGATGACCAGGGAGGTTCTCTTCACAAGTGCGTGAATTTGACCATTTTCCTATTCTGCTTAGCATTAAAAATTTAACAAATACTTTTGGGTGTCAGGGAAAACGTATGGAGTAAAAAGTACATTATTTTCTTTAGGAATATAGTGAAGTAAAAGTTGTCAAAAATATAAATAGTAAACTACAGATACCCTAAAAACCTACATAAGTAGTACTTTAACGTAATTTTACTTAAGTACTTTACACCACTGTATGAGCGGAGAAAAATACTCGTCAGACAAACATCTGATCATTTTCCTATTCTGCTAAGCATTCAAAATGTAACAAGTACTTTTGAGTGTCAGGGAAAATGTATGGAGTGAAAAGTAAATTATTTTATTTAGGAATGTAGTGAAGTAAAAGTTGTCAAAAATATAAATAGTAAACTACAGATACCCCCCAAAACAACATAAGTAGTACTTTAAAGTATTTTTACTTAAGTACTTTACACCACTGTATGAGCAGAGAAAAATACTCTGCAGCATGGTAGCAGGGTGAGCAGGCCGTGGCTCGGGTGGCAGATGTCTTTGATGATTTTCTTGGCCTTGCCGTGACACTGGGTGCAGTAGATGTCCTGGAGGGCACGCAGTGTGCACCCAGTGATGCGTTGGGCAGACCGTACCACCATCTGGAGAGCCCTGCGGTTGCGGACGATGCAATTGCCGTACCAGGCGGAGATACAGGTGTATCTTTAAAAGATCAGGAGGGTCTTAGGGGCAAAGACAAATTTCTTCAGCCTCCTAATGCTAGAAATGTATTTATTTAAGAGACCAAGGGATGATTGAATAGCCAGAAATCTTGCATGGGTGGCTATATTACCCATCTGAAGTCGTTGTGTGCCAACACCCCAATATCAGGCACACTGCAAAGTCCTTGGGAACTACTACTAGTATTAAGCCATCACTGCCACCAACATACACTGAACAAAAATATAAACGCAACATGTAAAGTGTTGGTCCCATGTTTCATGAGCTGAAAGAAAATATCCCAGACATTTTTCATACGCACAAAAAGTTTATTTCTCTCAAATTTTGTGCACAAATTAGTTTACATCCCTGTTTGTGAGCATTTCTCCTTTCCCAAGATAATTCATCCACCTGACAGGTGTGGCATATCAAGAAGCTGATTAAACAGCATTATAATTACATAGACCACTCTAAAATGTGCAGTTTTGGTTGCAAAAGGTATGCTGACTGCAGACATGTCCACCAGAGCTGTTGCCAGAGAATTAACTGTTTCTTTTTCTGCCATAAGCTGCCTCCGTCGTTTTTGTGAATTTGGCAATACGTCCAAGCGGCCTCACAACCGCAGACCACGTGTATGGCGTCGTATGGGCGAGAGGTTTGCTGATGTCAACGTTCTGAACAGTACTCCATGGTGACGGTGGGGTTATGGTATTAGCTAAGGACAACAAAGACAATTTCATTTTATTGATGCCAATTTGAATGCAGAGATACTGTACCGTGACGAGATCCTGAGGCCCATTGTCGTGCCATTCATCCACCGCCATCCCCTCATGTCTCAGCATGAGAATGCAATTCCTGGAAGCTGAAAATGTCCCAGTTCTTCCATGCCATACTCACCAGACACATCACCATTGAGCATGTTTGGGATGCTGTGGATCAACAGCGTGTTCCAGTTCCCGCAACTTCGCAGTTATTGAAAAGTGGACCAACATTCCACAGGCCATAATCAGCCTGATCAATTCTATGAGAAGGAGATGTAACGCTGCATGAGTGGTTCCACCAGATACTGGACTGGATTTTTGACCCATGTACATACTTAATTTTTTTTAAGGCATCTGTGACAACAGATATACCCCAGTCATGTGAAATCCATAGGTTAGGGCCTACTGAATCTATTTCAATAATGCTCTTTAAAAATTGTTGCATGTTGCATTTATATTTTTCCTCAGTGTAGTAGCAAAGGAGAACAACTGGAGGGGTAGAACCACTACCCTGTTAGCAAGGCAAGCAGACTATTGCGCCATAATGAACTGCCAGATCCCTACATTTGTTTTGTTAAATTGTTTATGTTCAAAGAAACATATTCTACTTGTAATGAAAAGTGCTATATGAATACATTTTAATAAAGGTCTATAGACTCCTTGTTAGAATGATGCCCTAACACAGGAAAACATGACTTATGTAATAAGACTGCTTAGGCTGTGTGTTATTGTCAGCAGTTCAGTAACTGCCAACTGTTTAACTTGCCATGTTATGAGCCATGGCAGGGTTTCTCCACTTACCTTGCATGTCTTCCCAACATCATGCATTCTTTGTCTGAAAATGCTACCACTACTCTACTTCATACCTCTCCTTACTCCACTTCCGTTAAACCCCGTACACAGGAATTTGACATTCAGCAAATAGGTGATAAAAACCTAAAATAAATTTCCCTCTGCACCACGCACAGCTGTCTATTCAAAATGAACTGCCTCTACACAACATACAATCAAGACTGCATTTGGAAAAACAGACCAGATCCTCATAAGTGTTTACAATAAAGACAAATGCTTAAAAAAACAAAACATTTTATTGCAAGTTAGTACAAAAGTTTAAAACTGTCCAGCAGCATTCCTGTAGTGTCCCTTCTATCCATTTAAAATGACACTGAAAGACAAACGTTAAAGCAATTAAAACCACACAAAGCACACCTCATCTTTAAATAATCTGATATTTTGCCTGCACAAAGCAGAGAAAGCGAGGCATCACAAAAACAAACAAAAAAAGTTTTAAAATAATCCAGCATACCCATGTCATAATTGGTCCTGCAACCGCTGGTCATCTCAGTACAGGTGTAGAGGGGCAAGATAAGGTGCACGCGAGGTGCACTAGTGCAGACATCTTACATTCCTGAAAATGAGAGAGATATTAGAGAAAGTACATACATTTTTAGTGCTACTGAGTGACTTTATTCTAGATTTTCATGCACTACCAACATTAGTGTAACCAGATCTAGTCATTAATGTTGAGGATATCCGGCCACTTTTGTTGTCACAAATGCAGTTGAGTAGCAGTCAAGGTTTGCATCATTCAGGTAATTGGGCAACCAAAAACACTGGTAGTTAACTAATTCACTAAATCTATAGCCCTCTTATTCTAAGATTAAATACCTTTGCTGGAATAAAATGCCTATGGAGCCCATGTTAGTGAATTTACCTTGAGACTTAACATGGACTGCTAACATTTTCAAAAAGGTGAGTGTTACAAATACAAGAGTTGATCAAAAATCTCTTCTTACCTACCAGCATGGTATATAAAATACCCCTTCCTTTCTCGAGCTGCCTCTCGCTAGTCTTACAAGAGCAACCATCTGTACTCAGACTGCTGCTGTCCCCTGCTTCACTGGCTCCTCGCGGGGATCTTGCTACTTCTCTCCCTTAGCTGGTTCCTCCCAATGACTAGCCTCTCAGCTGGCTCCTCCAATTGATAGGCTAGTCTCAAGTTCTGTGTGTAAGCTAGACTCCAATTGATTGTGAAGCTATGAGCCAACAGAAAAGCCATTAAGCAAACTTTTATTTTGTCCAGTGGCAACAATGCTAAACTTTAGGGGAGAAACCGGCCCGGCGGCCCAGAAGCACAAAGGCCTTTGACCTCTGTAAGCAAGCAGGGTATTTTCACCATAGGCAATGAGGTAAACCATCTAAACAAAAATGCACTTTCTAAACAATGACATGCTTTGATACTGAATATGGAACATAACGCAAGTACTCTGAGGATTTTCCAATTACACTTCATACCATCTACTCATCTGTTGAGGACGACTCATCTCATGTAACACAATCAACAGGAACCCATCAATCAAAATACACAATGTAAAAAAACAAAACTGAAAAGCGGTTTATTTAATCTTGATTTGGTGGCGGTTACATCTTAAAAACACCCTATAGGTGCGGGGAAAATCAAAACACCTACATAAAACCTTAGTGGAATGCTTTACACTTCAAAGACAAAAACAGCAAAACTACAAAATCATATAATCCTGCTGGGAAGCATTTGACAAGAACGGTTTGAAAAGGACCCACCCATTCCCCTCCCTCCCTCTCCACATGATTTTTCCTTTTCTACTGTACATTTCTCTTCATGTGGCAGATGTAAACCTGCCACAACTGTGCTTGGCTGAGCAGATCTAGGGGGTAAACCTGCTGCTTCCTTTCCCTGTCACCTCTCTGGCTCTCCTCTCCTAAGTACTGTAGCCTGTTGGACAATACGGAACAACATTGTTAAACTTTTGCACCTTCCTTCTTTCGTCATTATCAGCTACATTTGAGTGGGGTCACGAGGAGAAAAGCCAGGAGCAAGCCTTCAATTCAAGCCCGTTGCACTGCATAGCAAAGACAAGGAGGGCAGATTGTGTGTGTGGAGTTGGGGGGGGATGTTTCGAACTCAGTCCAATCCATATATGCCAAGGGGCTCAATAGATGGTAGATTCTGTGAAAGTAAAGGTTTGCTGCTGGATCCCCATACAGAACTCAGACAATCAATTTCAGCACATGTATCATGGTATATGATTGCCTTCGAGCCTAGGCCTACTGGCCATATGTAAAGGGAGTGCTTTGTTTTCTAAAAACAACTATGCTGCATCTTGGACTAGGCTGTGCCAAGGAAGCCACATAGTGGAAATGGCAATCTCAATTCCTCCAATGTACGGACTCCAAAACTACATTTAACAGTCCAATCTAGAGGTGCAGTGCAATTTTTTCAGTACAGTGCTTACCTCAGAACCTAGAACCTTCGACCTCCGGAGCCCCCTCCATATCCACCACCGGAGCCTCCTCCGTAACCACCTGCAGAATGGGCCAGGCCTTACGTAAGTGCTCAACTCAAGGGACTAGCTACTAGGGAAACGCCTATATTTTCCTCCCTTACAAATCCAGGGACTTAGGCTGTTCTTATTTACTTCAAGGGGAAGTAACAACATGGGACTTACCACCACCACCAACACCACCACCACCATATGGGCCACTGCTCCGGCCCCCTCCACTGCCGCCGCTATAGCCGCCGCCTCCTTTCATTGGGCCGTAGCTGGAGGACGACTGGCTGTTGTAATTGCCAAAGTCATTGTAGTCTCCACCACCACCACCACCACCACCACCCCCACTTCCACTGCTGCTCCCACCACCACTACTAGCTCCGTAGTTACCTGCAAGAGGACACAGATAGGAGTTTTAAATTCCAAGCTATCCATCACACACAGCTATCCTGATACAAAACTAAGTGATGGCACTATTTATATGTACAGCGCACCATTGCTTGGTTGACCTACCACCTCTGTAGCTTCCACCACCACCACCTCCATTGTTGTAGTTGTCGTATCCTCCTCCTCCTCCATAGCTGCCACCCTGGTTACCATAACCGCCGCCGCCTCCCCCACCATAGCCCCGGTTGCCACCACTATACCCGCCAGGACCTCCACCATAGCCGCCACCTAAGGAAATAAGTCAAACAAGTTAAGCTTTTGGACAAACTGGCAAATCCTCCCGAAAACATTGCCCACATTTTATTTTACAATATCTAGAAAAAACACAGGAGAAGAACTCACCATTGCCTCCATAGTTATTGTATCCATCGTTATCACCATATCCTCCACCTCCTCTACCTCCACCGAAACCACCTAGAAAAAAATAATCGTTACAAACGTGAGAATAACTTGAAGCCTGCATTGCACCTGGGCAACCAACTAGTAAATGAATTCCCTACGGAACAAGGTTGAATATGGTTTAAAAGGAAATAAAACCCCTGAGTGCTCATACCTCCATATCCGCCACCTCTACCAAAGTTTCCACCTCTTGGCCCTGAAATTCAGACGTCAAACAGGTCAGTCACTTTCYCAACATCACATCTAAAGCTTCAGTTGTTGTTGGGAGTCAACTGCTACAATACATACCGGACCGGTTCATGTCTTCCTTTGACAAAGCCTTCCTCACTTCACAGTTGTGACCATTCACTGTATGATACTTCTGGACTGTAAGCGGAGAAAGGAGACTGTTAAAAACAGATCAGTAAATTACTTGACGAAAAAAACTAAAACATCTAAAAACACAATAGCAGCTTTTCTGTATCAATGGTGTTGACTTGAGAACTTACTGACAATCCTATCGACTGCATCATGATCATCAAATGTAACAAAGGCAAACCCCCTCTTCTTCCCGCTGGTCCTATCAGTCATGATGTCGATGACTTCAATCTTGCCAAATTGATCAAAGTAGTCCCTAAGGTGATGCTCCTCTGTGTCCTCCTTGATGCCACCCACAAAGATCTTCTTCACAGTGGTGTGAGCACCTGGCCTTGAGGAATCCTGTCCAACATGACATTCAAAATATTAAAATCACTTCAAAAGACAAACAGAAGATACTCAAAAGGAAATGAAAAACAATTCCACTACATATTCAGAAACTCCAGCAGCACCCGAACATCAAAAAATGTTTTGTAGTCAAAGCAGACATCGCTCACCTCTCTGGACACCGCTCTCTTGGGCTCCACTTGGCGGCCATCAACCTTATGAGGACGGGCCTCCATTGATGCGTCAACTTCATCCACAGAGCTGTAAGTGACAAAGCCAAAGCCCCTCGATCTCTTTGTGACTGGATCTTTCATTACCTGAGGAATTTGGAATTGAACCATTAATTTGCTGATATAATTACAAAAGACCATAATATGTACAGTACCAGTCAAAAGTTTATTTTGACTATTTTCTACATTTTAGAATAGTGAATACATCACAACTATGAAATAACACATATGGAATCATTTAGTAACCCAAAAAAGTTAAATCAAAATATATTTTAGATTCTTCAATGTAGCCACCCTTTGCCTTGATGACAGCTTTGCACACTCTTGGCATTCTCTCAACCAGCTTCACCTGGAATGCTTTTCCAACAGTATTGAAGGAGTTCTGACATGCGCTGTGCACTGGTTGGCTGCTTTTCCTTCACTCTGCAGTTCAACTCAAATTTGGACTCATCAGATTTCCACCGGTCTAATGTCCATTGCTCATGTTTCTTGGCCCAAGCAAGTATCTTCTTCTTCTTGGTGTCCTTTAGTAGTGGTTTCTTTGCAGCAATTTGACCATGAAAGCCTGATTCACGCCGTCTCCTCTGAACAGTTAAGGTTGAGATGTGCCTGCTACTTGAACTCTGTGAAGCATTTATTTGGGCTGCAATCTGAGGCTGGCAAATCTAATGAACCTATCCTCTGCAGCAGAGGTAACTCTGGGTTTTCCTTTCCTGTGGYGGTCCTCATGAGAACCAGTGACATCATAGCACTTSATGGTTTTTGCAATTGCGCCAGATTCACTTCCTTCATGTCTTAAAGTAATGGGCTGTTGTTTCTCTTTGCTTATTTGAGCTGTTCTTGCCATAATATGGACTTGGTATTTTACCAAATAGGGCTATCTTCTGTACACCACCTTGTCACAAATGATTGGCTCAAACGCATTGAGGAAAGAAATTCCACAAATTAACTTAAGGCACACCTGTTAATTGAAATGCATTCCAGGTGACTACCTCAGTTAAACACCAGTCTCAATGTCAACAGTGAAGAGGCAACTCCAGGATGCTGGCCTAGGCAGAGTTTGAAAGAAAAAGCCATATCTCAGACTGGCCAATAAAAATAAAATATTAAGTTGGGCAAAAGAACACAAACACTGGACAGAGGAACTCTGCATCCCGGAGTTGCCTCTTCACTGTTGAAGTTGAGACTAGTGTTTTGCGGGCACTATTTAATGAAGCTGCCAGTTGAGGACTTGTGAGGCGTCTGTTTCTCAAACTAGACACTAATGCACTTGTCCTCTTGCTCAGTTGTGCACCGGGGCCTCCCACTCCTCTTTCTATTCTGGTTAGAGCCAGTTTGTGCTGTTCTGTAAAGGGAGTAGTTAAAGCGTTGTACGAGATCTTCAGTTTCTTGGCAATTTTTCGCACGGAATAGACTTAATTTCTCACAACAAGAATAGACTGACGAGTTTCAGAAGAAGGTTATTTGTTTCTGGCCATTTTGAGCCTGTAATCGAACCCACAAATGCTGATGCGATCAGATCCAAGATGGGTAGCAGTCGGACGTGTGTTTGTCGTGTCTTGTCCCGTGTAAATAGTCTTCGTATTTTTCGTATACATTTCGTATATATTTTAATTTCACTTTCCATCTAGGAACTGAATATACATCCTACATTCCGCCTCACCCAATGTGGTACGGACCGCTATTTTTTATACTTTAGAACCGTAACCCCAATCAGAAGCTAGCCAGATAACTAGCTACTAGCTAGTAGTCAGTTAGCCACTGCTGCGGTCTACACCCTTAACTCGGACACAGCCAGCTTCAATACCGGGCCAATACCTGCCAGTCTGCAAGCGCGATATCAACCCAAGAGCATATAGGACTGCTTTTTCTCTACCACATCACGGATTCTGACGCAAGCTCTGGACAATTACACCGTATCATCACAGCTAGTAGCTGCAACCGAGTGGCTACTACTGGCTAACACCTCTGTCCGAAGCAAGCACCAGTTAGCCTTGAGCTAGCCTCGAGCTAGGCCATCTGCCGGCTAGCCGAAGAGGTCTACCAGCGAATTCTTGGGCTACAATACCTCTTTTGCCAATTGGACTGGACCCTTTTTTTGCCGACACAGAGCCTGCCAATCCATCACAACTGGTCTAAATCAGCTACAAGCTAATTTAGCCATTTTTTTGCCGCTGCTAGTAGCTTTTACCTTCTGCACAGACACCAGCCCTGTTATTAGCCTGGATATTACTCACCAATTTACCAGCATCTCTCGACAACAACGCCGGATTCCTGCTAATCCCTGAGCCACTACTTCTGATCCTCACAGCTAGCTTGCAGCTAGCGCCACTGCCACGAAGCTAGCACCAGTTAGCAAACACAATTCTACAATTCACAACCTCTCTTTCGCCATTCCGGCTTGGATTCTCTGTCGACACGACACGTCTGAGCAGACCCCCCCTACAGACATCCCCCGGGCTACTAACTTTAAACGCCGCGTGCTAGCTTAGTGGAGGCCTCCCTGCTCCATCTACGGCTGCCCCCTGGACACTATGATCACTTGGCTACATAGCTGATGCATGCTTGACTGTCCATTAATTCACGGTACTCCATCCTGTTTATTTGTGTTTTATCTGTCGGCTCTGTGCTTTAACTCAGGATCTGTGTGTAGTTAATCCGACCCTCTCTGCCTAGTCGTCGCCATTTTTACCTGTTGTGCTGTGTTAGACTAGCACCCTGTTATTGCTGCTGTTATCTTACCTGTTGTTTTAGCTAGCTCTCCCAATCAAGACCTGCAATCACTTTATGCCTTATGTATGTCTCTCTCAAATATCAATATGCTTGCATACTGTTGTTCAGGCTAGTTATCATTATCATTGTTTTGGTTTGCAATGGACCCTGTAGTTCACTCTCCGTACCTCTGATACCTCCTTTCACCCCCCACACATGCGGTGACCTCACCATTGAGACCAGCATGTCCAGAGATACAACCTCTCTTATCATCACCAGTGCCTGGGCTTGCCTCCGCTGTTCCCGGCCCCACCATACCCTGTCTACACATTATGCCCAGAACTATTCTACAGCCCATAAATCTGCTCCTTTTATTCTTTGTCCCCAACGCTCTAGGCGACCGATTTTGATAGCCTTTAGCCGCACCCTCATCCCTACTCCTCTGTTCTCGGGTGATGTGGAGGTAAACCAGCCCTGCATGTCCCAGTCACCTCATTTGTTGACTTCTGTGATCGAAAAAGCCTTGCCTCATGCATGTCAACATCAGAAGCCTCTCCCTAAGTTTGCCTTACTCACGCTTTAGCACACTCTGCCAACCTGATGTCCTTGCCGTGTCCGAATCCTGGCTTAGGAAGGCCACCAAAAATTCTGAGATTTCCATACCCAACTATAACACTTTCCGTCAAGATAGAACTGCCAAAGGGGGAGGAGTTGCAATCTACTGCAGAGATAGCCTGCAAAGTTCTGTCATACTTTCCAGGTCTATGCCCAAACAGTTCGAACTTCTAATTTTAAAAATTAATCTCTCCAGAAATAAGTCTCTCACTGTTGCGCCTGCTACCGACCCCCTCAGCTCCAGCTGTGCCTGGACACCATCTGTGAATTGATCGTCCCATCTAGCTTCAGAGTTTGTTCTGTTAGGTGACCTAAACTGGGATATGCTTAACACCCGGCAGTCCTAAATCCAAGCTTGATGCCCTCAATCTCACACAAATCATCAAGGAACCCACCAGGTACAACCCTAAATCCGTAAACATGGGCACCCTAATAGACATTATCCTGAACCTCTGCCTCCAAATACACTCTGCTGTCTTCAATCAAGATCTCAGCGATCACTGCTCATTGCCTGTATCCGCCACGGGTCCCGGTCAAACGGCACCCTCATCACTGTCAAACGCTCCAAAAACACTTCTGCGAGCAGGCCTTTCTAATCGACCTGGCCGGGTACCTGGAAGGATATTGACCTCATCCCGTCAGTTGAGGATGCCTGGTCATTCTTAAAATGTTACTTCCTCACCATAGACAGCATGCTCCGTTCAAAAAATGCAGAACCAAGAACAGATATAGCCTTGGTTCACTCCAGACCTGACTGCCTCGACAGCACAAAAACATCCTGTGGCGACTGCAATAGCATCGAAGAGCCCCCGCGATATGCAACTGTTCAGGGAAGTCAGGAACCAATACACGCAGTCAGTCAGGAAAGCAGGCAGCTTTTATCGCAGAAATTTGCATCCTGTAGCTCTAACTCCAAAAAGTTCTGGGATACTGTAAAGTCCATGGAGAAAAGAGCCACTCCTCCCAGCTGCCCACTGCACTGAGGCTAGGTAACACGGTCACCACCGATAATACGTGATAATCGAAGACTTCAACAAGCATTTCTCAATGGCTGGCCATGCCTTCCTCCTGGCGACTCCAACCTTGGCCAACAGCCCCGCCCCCTCCGCTGCTACTCGCCCAGCCCCAGCTTCCTTTACCCAATCCAGATTAGCAGATGTTTGAAGAGCTGGAAAACCTGGACCCATAAATATCAGCTGGGCTTGACAATCTGGACCCCTATTTCTGAAACTGTCGCGCCATTGTCCGCACCTATTACCAGCCTGTTCAACTCTCTCCTTCGTATCATCTGAGATCCCAAGGATTGGAAAGCTGCCGCGTCATCCCCTTTCTTCAAAGGGGGAGACACCTGGACCCAAACTGTTACAGCCTATATCCATCCTGCCCTGCCTATCTAAGGTCTTCGAAAGCCAAGTCAACAAACAGATCACTGACCATCTCGAATCCACCGTACCTTCTCCGTGTGCAATCCGGTTTCCGAGCCGGTCACGGGTGCACCTCAGCCACGCTCAAGGTACTAAACGATATCATACCGCATCGATAAAAGACATTACTGTGCAGCCGTCTTCATCGACCTGGCCAAGGTTTCGACTCTGTCAATCACCATATTCTTATCGGCAGACTCAGTAGCCTCGTTTTCTAATGACTGCCTTGCCTGGTTCACCAACTACTTTGCAGACAGAGTTCAGTGTGTCAAATCGGAGGCATGTTGTCCGGTTCTGCAGTCTCTATGGGGGTACACAGGGTTCAATTCTCGGCGCGACTCTTTTCTCTGTATAATCAATGTGTTGCTCTTGCTGCGGGCGATTCCCTGATCCACCTCTACGCAGACGACACCATTTCATATACTTCCGGCCCTTCCTTGGACACTGTGCTATCTAACCTCCAAACGAGCTTCAATGCCATACAACACTCCTTCCGTGGCCTCCAACTGCTCTTAAACGCTAGTAAAACCAATGCTGCTTTCAACCTTAGCTGCCTGCCACCGCGAGGCAGCACTGCATCACCCACCTGGACGGTTCCGACTAGAATATGTGGACATCTATAAGTACCTAGGTGTCTGGCTAGACTGCAAACTCTCCTTCCAGACTCATATCAAACATCTCCAATCCAAATCAAATCAGAATCGGCTTTCTATCCGCAACAAAGCCTCCTTCACTCACGCCGCCAAACTTACCCTAGTAAAACTGACTATCCTACCGATCCTCGACTTCGGCGATGTCATCTACAAAATAGCTTCCAATACTCTACTCAGCAAACTGGATGCAGTTTATCACAGTGCCATTCGTTTTGTTACTAAAACACCTTATACGACCCACCACTGCGACTGTATGCCTAGTCGGCTGGCCCTCGCTACATGTTCGTCGTCAGACCCACTGGCTACGAGTCATCCACAGGCTTGCTAGGTAAAGTGCCGCTTATCTCAGTTCACTGGTCACGATGGCTACACCCACACCGCAGCACGCGCTCCAGCAGGTGTATCTCACTGATCATCCTAAAGCCAAACCCTCATTTGGACGCCTTTCCTTCAGTTTCTCTGCTGCTGCGACTGGAACGAATTGCAAAAATCTCTGAAGTTGGAGACTTTTATCTCCTCAACAACTTTAAAAATCTGCTATCCGAGCAGCTAACCGATCGCTGCAGCTGTACATAGTCCATCTGTAAAACTACCCACCGCAATTTACCTACCTCACCCCCATACTGCTTTTATTTATTTACTTTTCTGCTCTTTTGCCACACAGTATCCTCTTCTGCACATGATCATCTGATGATTTATCACTCCAGTGTTAATCTGCTAAATTGTAATTATTTCGATTTATTGCCTACTCATCATGCCTTTTGCACACATTGTATATAGATTCTCTTTTTTTTCTACCATGTTATTGACTTGTTTATTGTTTACTCCATGTGTAAACTCTGTGTTGTCTGTTCACACTGCTATGCTTTTTTCTTGGCAGGTCGCAGTTGAAATGAGAACTTGTTCTCAAACTAGCCTACCTGGTTAAATAAAAGTGAAATAAAAAAATAAAAAATGCTCCAGATACTCAACTAGTCCGAGGCCAGTTTTTTATTGCTTCTTTAAATCAGAACAGTTCTCAGCTGTGCTAACAATTGCAAAAGGGTTTTCTAATGATCAATTAGCCTTTTAAAATGATAAACTTGGATTGGCTAACACAACGTGCCATTGGAACACAGGAGTGATGGTTGCTGATAATGGGCCCCTACGCCTATGTAGATATTCCTTTTTTTTTTTTTTTATATATAAAAAAAATATTCCAGCTACAATAGTCATTTACAATATTAACAAAGTCTACACTGTATTTCTGATCATGTTATTTTAAATTGACTTTTTTTGTTGCTTTTCTTTCAAAAACAAGGACATTTCTACGTGACCCTAAACTTTTGAACGGTAGAGAGTGTGTGTGTGTGTGTGTGTGTATATATATATTTTACACACAAATATTAACGCAACATGTAAAGTGTTGATTTCATATGTCACGAGCTAAAATAAAAGATCCCAGAAATGTCCCATAAGCACAAAAGCCTTCACAAATTTGGTGCACAAATTTGTTTACATCCCTGTTAGTGAGCATTTCTCCTTTGCCAAGATAATCCATCCATCTGACAGGTGTGGCATATCAAGAAGCTGACTAAACAGCATGATCATTACACATGTAAACCTTGGGTTGGGGACAATTGGCGACTAAAATGTGCAGTTGTGTCACACAACACAATGCCACAGATGTCTCAAGTTGAGGGAGAATGCAATTGGCATGCTGACTGTAGGAATGTTCACCAGCACCGTTGCCAGATAATTGAATGTTAATTTCTCTACCATAAGCCACTTCCAACATCATTTTAGAGAATCTGACAGTACRTCCAAACAGCATAACAATCGCAGACCACGTGTATGGCGTTGTGTGGGCGAGCGGTTTTCCGATGTCAACATTGTGAACAGAGTGTCCCATGATGACAGTGGGGTTATGGTATGGGCAGGCATAAGCTACAGACAACAAGCAGCATTGTATTTTATCAATGGCAATTTGAAAGCACAAAAATACTGTGACAAGATCCTGAGGCCCATTGTGAGGCCCATTTTTTGAAGGTATCTTTAACCAAAAGATGTACATTTTTTATTTATTTAACAAGGCAAGTCAGTAAAGAACAAATTCGTAATTACAATGACAGCCTACCCCGGCCAAACCCTAAAGACGCTGGGCCAATTGTGCGCCGCCCTATGGGACTCCCAATCCTGGCCGGTTGTGATACAGCCTGGAATTGTACCAGGGTGTGTAGTGACACTTCTAGCACTGAGATGCAGTGCTATGAATGCATTTCCTCTATATGAACAGTAACTCCTAAAAAAAATAACTATGAAATTGTTTAGTTTATATTTTTGTTCAGTATTTTAAAAAAGCAATACAATACTCACCACACAATCTGTGAGGGATCCCCATCTTTCAAAATGGGTCCGCAAACTCTCGTCGGTGGTTTCGAAGCTCAGCCCACCAATGAAGAGCTTGCGGAGCTGCTCCGGCTCACGGGGAGACTGAAATGAATGYGAGGGAAACATACTGGATTAGAAGCAAATGGGGATCATTACTAGCCATAGCAGGTCAGGTCTACTACTACGATCAGAAATGGCCTACCGTTACTAGCTAGTTAGGTATGCGGCCTGCTGCTTTAACGCATCGGGAGCCTGGGTTGGTAGGCATTCTAGGAATAAGCCATTTYGCTAACGCTAGCTAGTAAACTATCAGTAATACAAATTAACAAGCAGTGCACATTTTTAAATTAATTTAACTCAAACACACTAGCGCTTTTTGCTTATTCAAAGTCCGCGACAAAAGCGTATCTCGCAGAGCTAACGTTAGCCATCCAGCGTCACCGCGCGCCCTCTACTATCTAACTGCCTAGGTATAATGGCGGACTGTACACTTTACTTGATGCAGGCGCCATAAAAATGCAGTTGCAATTGTGAACAAATGGGCGAATGTTTACAAAAATCCATCTTCATAATAAGTTGTGAAAATACTTATGACTCGCTAAATAACAATGCTGACAAAGACCTTTACAGCTGCAGATCAAATGGCCTTCTGTCAGATCAAATGGCCTGCTGTCATGTTTAACGTTAAGTAAGTAATACTGCGTCGCCTACAAATAGCATAACTGTTACGGACTCAAACGTTAAAACCTATCAGCACGTTAATGAATAGTAATCAATACAAACTTACCTCCTTCGACATTCTTAAAAAAAAATAGATATATAGTTCGACCGTAGTGTAAATAGAAACGAGCTAATTCATGCGAGAGCTATTGCCAAGCTAGCGTAAGCTGCGCTAGCCTAGAGACTCAACAGCACTGCTGTGATCAGAATGAACAACATAGTGATCCGCCCCTCCAACAMCGTGATCTTCTTGTTCTTTGGGATTGTGTTGGCGGATCGCATCCTATTTAAAGTGTATACACCGCCACCTACTGTACTGGAGTGTGAGGCCATTCACGGTCTACCTACATTAAATTCTCTGTGATACGGTACAGTAAAATTGGGTTAAAGGAAAAATTACCCTGACAACTATTAGACCTCTCGAAATAAATATATGAATGTATACAAAAAAAACACCACCCCATTCCACTATTTACCCTATCTAATCCTACTCCAGACCAGCGGTCTGGGAGGACAGTACACTACCAATCAACACCTCCTGTAACTGTTCTGCAGTAAAACCTTGCAGTCCCAAGTATTTCTCTGCCGCTGCCACAACTACCTCAATTTTCTGTGACTTTCGATCTATTTCTGCAGTACAATTGACAACCATAGCTATGAATGCCAAGAAACCTACCTTACTGAAGCACATATTTTTCCCATCACTCTCCATTAGTCTCTGCCTACTCACACAAATCCTCACAGGATCCCTCACCCTGTACCATCTTCCTCTACCACTCTCTTCACTGCTTCAGCATACAACACCTTCTGTACTACTCTCACCCGAACAACCTCAACCTGCCTTTCTCTCACTGGAAACCTCCGATTTCCAGCCCCATGTGCACCCCTACAACTAAGACACACAATTTTCTCCACCAAAACTACACATTCCTTTGTCTCATGCCATCCTGCACACTTCTCACATCTAGGACTCTCCCTCCTACATACTGATGCAACATGCCCATAAACTTGACACCTAAAACACTGAAGTATTTTAGGAACAAACGCTCTCATCTGATAACTTACACTTCCTACCTTAACCTTATCTGGCAAAGACACTACATCAAAACTCAACAGGACATACAACGTCTTCTCCGTTTCCTCACGCTCTCCACTGGATCTGCGTCCACCAAACGGCAAGCTACGCAGACACCGGGAATCGTCACTTTCAACTGATCTTCCTCAACATTTAATGCCACCCCCGTTATCACTCCTTTCAATGGTGCCCTGCTACGTAGAGCAAAGCAAGTCACATTTCTTGTCCCTAATCAAGTGATCCGGTGTGCCAGCTTCCTCTGGGCTGAAGAAACAMAATAAATCATCACTAGTCAACTCCTAGTTACTTTCACCAACTCAACCCCAACCTCTTCTCCACCCAACCTATCACCATATATGGATCAGTGGTCCTCACTGCAGGAACTTCATCCATCCTCTCGTTAGGTTCCATCTCAGAGCCTCTGGAACACGTGTCCCTCTTTTTGCACTTGACGCCAACCTTCCTCGCCACACTGCCTCCCTCTACACTCAACTTCTTCTCAACAGTCATCACTGCACCTGCCACCACATCTAATTCATCCTCACTCTCGTCACTCTCAATTTCCTCAAGTTCTTTCAAAAGTTCTGTGAAATCCCTCATTCCATTTTCCCACATAACCATTTACACTGTTCTCCTTTTTTTCTTGTCCATCATCTTCTCTTTCCCCAGATCTTTCAGAAGGCCTTTGTAATCCCCCACTTCATGTTTATTCATAATATTCTCCACTTTCTTCCTTATGTCCTTTTCCGCCATCTTCTCCAATCGCTAATTTCCCCCACGGCCCCAACACAGTGATAGGTCAGTGTTCCCACTTTATTCAGTTTACTGCAAATTGGTTGGACTAATATAKTATACAGAGAATCAGGACACAACTGAATAATCAGGAGCATTTTATTGAAATCAAAGATAATCACAAAAGGATCACTAATTGGTCAAAGTCAGAACAGCTGCTATTAGGTATTTTGTTTCTGAAGCATATGGTCTATTGGTTGCAATGCACAAACAATTACAATAGTTACAATATAATTAACAGTACTAGTAACATGCCAGGTTGATCAACACTCAGTCATAGTCAGCTTGAACTGGTAAGAGATTTTTATGTAGGGTCCTTGGAGAGTTGAAGGTGCTGTGTTTTGATCCGATGGTCAGGTTGATGCAGGGGTTCTAAACTATTTGCTTCAACTCTGCTGGTTTTGAAGTTGAATGGGTCTAGAGAGGTCCTTTCCCCAGAAGTGATGATGAGCCTCTGATAGTGCTTCCACAAAATTCTGCAATACAGGTTCCAAATAGTGGCCTGGATCCAAACTGAACTGTTCTGTTTCACTTCACAAATTCAGTATGGCCATCTCTTAATTTAAAAGGTTTGAGCCTGTATCTACTGTGTGTGGGGCGTTATTCAAAACCTGTCAGCTTTTGGATCAACTTCAACCGATCAAAAGACAATCTAATCCAAACTGCTGCATTTGGCCATGTGGGTTTTCGTTCTAAACCTGCACACAATTTCTGAGAGGACGCTGATTGGACTGGTTATTTTTTAGACAGTCCAAGTACCCGTCTATTAGAGGAATGCCAGATTGAATTAGTAAAGTGAAACCATAGTGAAATGTTGCATTGTTAATTTTAGATTTCAAGGCTACCATCATCGTAGGCAGAGCTAACCTCCAGGTCCACACTGAATTACACTACGTTTCACTATTGTCTCACTCTACTAATTCAGAATAAGTGAAGAGAAACAACAGTGAAATGTAACGTGATCCAGTTTGGATCTTGAGGCTACCATCATTGCTGGTCTTGGTTGGACCAAGTCTCTTCTGAAAAATAGWTTTTATTTTATTTGCTCTACATTGCCCTCAACAGGACCTTTTTCATAAACCTCACCCTCTCCTTCTTCATAGACCTCACCTTCTCCCTCTACTTCTTCATAGACGTTACCCTCTCCATCTCCTTCTTCATAGACCTCACCCTCTCCTTCCTCATCACCCTCTCCAGCACTTTCTTCATGGTCTTCACCGATACCTTTATAAAGGCTTCCTGGATTAGGAAGAGATGTGTTGTGACTTGAGGTAGTGAAATACTGCATTGCATGAGTGTACAGAGTCAATGGGGTGTATAGTGTGTCATGCCTTTGATATAGATGTGACTGTTTCATGAATTCTTATTCGTATTGTGTCCTGCTATTAGCACACGATGCCAGCACCACTGTAATATCAATGCTTTGAAGCATATCATTTTCTATACATTGACTACCCCAGCCATAGTTATTTTATTGGAAGAAGAATGGTSCTCACCAATCATGTCCTCAGGCTGTTGTCCAGGTGTATCAATGGAAGCCCGTTCCCGCCACCCAAAAAAATGTAATCTGACTACGAGTTATGAGAAAGTAAGTCATAATAATGCGCTATAAATATTCTTGATATGTTCGTCAAAAGAGAGATCAGTGTCCAGAGTAACACAGAGGCCCTTCACAGTTTTATTTGAGACAACTGTACAAAAATCAATATTAATTGTCAGATCAAACAGCAGATCTCTTTGTTTCTTGGGACTTAGAACTAACATCTCTGTTTTGTCTGAGTTTAAAAGTAAAACATTTGCTGCCATCCACTTCCTTATGTCTGAAACACAGTGTAGGCGGTTTTGGGGCTTCACCATCATTCATCTAAATGTACAGCTGTGTGTCGTCCACTGTGTGTCGTCCACCATAGCAGTGAAATTTGACATTGTGTTTCTGAATGACATCACCAAGAGGTAGAACATATAGTGAAAACAATAATGGTCCTAAAACAGAACCTTGAGGAACACTGAAACTTACCATTGATTTGTCAGAGGACATACCATCCACAGAGATGAACTGATATCTTTCCGACAGATAAGCTCTACACCAGGCAAAAACTTGTCCGTGTAGATATCAAACTTTCATGAATCACACATGCAATACACCAAATTAAAGCTACACTGTTTGTGAATCCAGCAACACATGTCAGATTTTCAAATAGGCTTTTCGGCGAAAGCAAACGATGCTATTATCTGAGGATAGCACCATAGTGAACAAAGAGAGAGAAGCATATTTCAACCCTGCAGGCGCAACACAAAACACAAGAAATAAAAATATAATTTATGGCTTACCTTTTGATGAGCTTCTGTTGTTGGCACTCCAATATGTCCCATAAAACATCACAAATGGTCCTTTTGTTCGATTAATTCCGTCGATATATATCCAAAATGTCAATTTATTTGGCGCGTTTGATCCAGAAAACACACTGGTCCAACTTGTGCAACGTTACTACAAAAATTCTCAAAAGTTACCTGTAAACTTTGCCAAACATTTCAAACTACTTTTGTAATACAACTTTTAGGTATTTTTTTACGTAAATAATCGATCAAATTTGAAGACGGGGTGATCTGTGTTCAATACAGGATAAAACAAACTGTAGCTAGCTTTCTGGTCATGGCGCCTCTATCTAACAGTACACTTCAAGTTACCCTCGTTCTGGATGGCCGTACTTTTTCATTACACAAAGGAAAAAACCTCAACCAATTTCTAAAGCTGTTGACATCCAGTGGAAGTGGTAGGAACTGCAAGAAGGTCAATTAGAAATCTGTATTCCCAATGAAACCCATTGAAAAGAGAGTGACCTCAAAACAAAAACAAATCTGAATGGTTTGTCCTCGGGGTTTCGCCTGCTAAATAAGTTCTGTTATAACTCACACAGACATGATTCAAACGGTTTTAAGAAACTTCAGAGTGTTTTCTATCCAAATATTTTAATAATATGCATATCTTATCTTCTGGGGATGAGTAGGCTGGCAGTTGAATTTGGGGTATGCTTTTCATCCAAACGTGAAAATGCTGCCCCCTATCCTAGAGAAGTTATTAAGTCTCTCAAAAATGTGAAAAAAAAAAAAAAAGCTATGAAAAGCCAACTGACATTTACTCCTGAGGTGCTGACTTGTTGCACCCTCGACAACTACTGTGATTATTATTATTTGACCATGCTGGTCATTTATGAACATTTGAACATCTTGGCCATGTTCTGTTATAATCTCCACCCGCACAGCCAGAAGAGGACTGGCCACCCCTCATAGCCTGGTTCCTCTCTAGGTTTCTTCCTAGGTTTTGGCCTTCTAGGGAGTTTTTCCTAGCCACCGTGCTTCTACAACCTGCCATTGCTTGCTGTTTGGGTTTTAGGCTGGGATTCTGTTACAGCACTTTGAATATCTCAGCTGATGTAAGAAGGGCTATATAAATACATTTGATTTGATTTTTTAAATTTGATTTAGACCTTACTGCTGCACTCTCCCTAGATTGGAAACTCTAATTGATCTACTGTCACGTTCCCTGACTATTTTTATGTTATTTTGATTATGTTTAGTTGGTCAGGGCGTGAGTTGGGTGGGCATTGTATGTTGTGTGTGTTTTGTTTAGTCTATGGGTGTTTGTATTGTGTGTATGGGATAGATAATTGTGAGGTTGTCTAGTTATGTCTATGGCTGCCTAGATTGGGTCTCAATCAGAGACAGCTGTCATTCATTTGTCTCTGATTGGGAGCCATATTTAAGGTAGCCATAGGCAGTAGGCTTTTGTGGTAGTTGTCTTGTTTAACGTTTGTTGCTTGTCTGTGCACTTTGCGTTTATTTAGCTTCACGATCATTTGTTGTTGTTTTGTTTGTTTGTAATAGTGTTTTTGTTCATGTTCATCTTCGTTCATTTATTAAAGAAGATGGCTTATTTTCTCATGCTTGCGTTTTGTCCGAATCTCTTCACACACGATCGTGACAGATACTACCACCACAACAGGACCAAGCGGATTGAGGAAGGAGAAAAGGAACTAAAACAATGGAGAGAAAAGGAATGGAGTTGGGAGCAAATTTCAATGGAGAAGCCCCTGGCTAAGTTGGTGTGAATCGCCGCTTGCGGAGGAGAAGAAGGCAGCCACAGCCCAGGAGCGCTTGGTATGAGGAGGCAGCACGTAGGAGAGGCTGGAAGCCCGAGAGGCTCACCCAAAAATTTCTTGGGGGGGGGGGGGGCTAAAGGGAGTGTGGCGAAGCCGGGTTGGATACCTGAGCCAACTCCCGGGCTTGCCGGTGGAGTGAGAGAGCGTCGTACTGGTAGCGCAGGTGTCCCCAGTACGCGTGCTTAGCCCAGTGCGGGCTATTCCACCTTGCCGCACTGGGAGGGCTAGGTTGGGCATCGAGCCGAGTGCCATGAAGCCGGCCCAACGTATTGGTCTCCAGTACGTCTTCCTCGGGCCGGCGTACATGGCACCAAGCCTTACAGGTGGTGTCCCCGGTTCGCCTGCATAGCCCAGTGCGGGCTATCCACCTCGCCGGCACTGGCAGGGCTACGGGGACATTCAACCTGTAAGGTTGGGGAGGCTCGGTGCTCAAGAGCACGTGTCCTCCTTCACGGTCCGGTATATCCGGCGCCACCTTCCCACCCAGCTCAGTACCACCAGTGCCTACACCACGCACAGGCTTCCAGTGCATCTCCAGAGCCTGTTCCTCCTCCACGCACTCTCTCCTATGGTGCGTGTCTCCAGCCCAGTGCCTCCAGTTCCGGCACCACGCACCAAGCTCCTGTGCGTCTCAGAGCCCTGTAGCAGCCTGTTCCTTCTCCCCGCACTCGCCCTGAGTGCCCTCAGCCCGGTACCTCCAGTTCCGGTACACGCACACCAGGCCTAGAGTGCGCCACGAGAGTCCAGTGTGCCCTGTTGTTTGTTCCCGCACTCGCCCTTGAGGTGCGTGTCCTTAGCCCGGTACTCCAGTTCGGTACACGCACCAGGCCTATAGTGCGTCTCAGCCGGCCAGAGTCTGCCGTCTGCCCAGCGGCGCCTGAACTGCCCGTCTGCCCAGCGCCCAGAAACGCCGTCTGCAGCGCGCCTGAACTGCCCGTCTGCCAGCGGCGCCTGAACTGCCCAGTCCTGCCAGCGGCGCCTGAACTGCCCGTCTGCCCAGCGGCCGCCTGAACTGCCGTCTGCCCAACGCCGTCTGAACTGTCCGTCTGCCATGAGCCTGCA
>NC_036838.1:32908249-32912438 GCF_002910315.2 Salvelinus sp. IW2-2015
TGCCTCACTTTGATGAGCTTCTGTTTTGGCACTCCAATATGGCCACTAAAACATCACAAATGGTCCTTTTGTTCGATTAATTCCGTCGATATATATCCAAATGTCAATTTATTTGGCGCGTTTGATCCAGAAAAAACACTGGTCCAACTTGTGCAACGTTACTACAAAATATCTCAAAAGTTACCTGTAAACTTTGCCAAAACATTTCAAACTACTTTTGTAATACAACTTTAGGTATTTTTACGTGTAAAATATCGATCAAATTTGAAGAGGGGTGATCTGTGTTCAATACAGGATTAAAACAAACTGTAGCTAGCTTTCGGTCATGCGCCTCTATTAACAGTACACTTCAAGTTACCCTCGTTCTGGATGGCCGTACTTTTTCATTACACAAAGGAAAAAACCTCAACCAATTTCTAAAGACTGTTACATCCAGTGAGTGGTAGGAACTGCAAGAAGGTCAAATAGAAATCTGTATTCCCAATGAACCATGAAAAGAGAGTGACCTCAAAACAAAAACAAATCTGAATGGTTTGTCCTCGGGGTTTCGCCTGCTAAATAAGTTCTGTTATACTCACAGACATGATTCAAACGGTTTTAGAAACTTCAGAAGTGGTTTTCTCTATCCAATATTTTAATAATATGCATCTTTATCTTCTGGGGATGAGTAGCTGGCAGTTGAATTTGGGTATGCTTTTCATCCAAACGTGAAAATGCTGCCCCTATCCTAGAGAGTATTAAGTCTCTCAAAAATGTGAAAAAAAAAAAAAAAGCTATGAAAAGCCAACTGACATTTTCTCTGAGGTGCTGACTTGTTGCACCCTCGACAACTACTGTGATTATTATTATTTGACCATGCTGGTCATTTTGAACATTTGAACATCTTGGCCATGTTCTGTTATAATCCACCCGCACAGCCAGAGAGGACGGCCACTCATAGCCTGGTTCCTCTCTAGGTTTCTTCCTAGGTTTTGGCCTTTCTAGGGAGTTTTTCCTAGCCACCGTGCTTTCACCTGCCATTGCTTGCTGTTTGGGGTTTTAGCTGGGATTCTGTACAGCACTTTGATATATGCGCTGAATGTTATTTATTTTATTTTACCGTATTTTACCAGGTAAGTTGACATGAGAACACGTTTCTCATTCAGCAACGACTGTGGGATAGTTACAGGGAGAGAACGGCGGATGAAGAGCCAATTGTAAACTAGAATTATTACGGTGCAACCGGTGAATAGAAAACATTAATAAGAGGCTATATTAAATACATTGATTTGAATTTTTTCATTTTGATTTAGACCTTACGTGCTGCTTTGACACCATTTCGAATCGACCACTTCTTTTGGGGAGATTGGGAAACTCTAATTGATCTTTGATTTTTATAGTAATTTATTTGAATTTGGCGCTCTGCATTTTTACTGGCTTTTGTCCAAGTGGGACGTTAGCGTCCCACATATCCCAGAGAAGCCTCACAGTTCATATCAGAGATTAGAACAATGTAACAATTGAATAYAGAATAACATTATAATTCATTCACATAGGCCTACAGTTGAAGTCGGAAGTTTACATACACTTTAGCCAAATACAGTTAAACTCAGTTTTTCCACAATGGCTGACATTTAATCCTGGTAAAAATTCCCTGTCTTAGGTCAGTTAGGATCACCACTTTACTTTAAGAATGTGAAATGTCAGAATAATAGTAGAGAGAATGATTTACTTCAGTTTTTATTTATTTCATCACATTCCCAGTGGGTCAGACGTTTACATACACTTAATTAGTATTTGGTAGCATTGCCTTTAAATTGTTTAACTTTGGTCAAACGTTTCGGGTAGCCTTCCGCAAGCTTGGGTGAATTTTGGCCCATTCCTCCTGACAGAGCTGGTGTAACTGAGTCAGGTTTGTAGGCCTCCTTAAACGCACACGCTTTTTCAGTTCTGCTCACAAATGTTCTATAGGTTTGAAGTCAGGGCTTTGTGATGGACACTCCAATACCTTGACTTTATTGTCCTTAAGCCATTTTGCSACAACTTTGGAAGTATGCTTGGGGTCATTGTCCATTTGGAGGACCCATTTGCGACCAAGCTTTAACTTCCTGATTGATGTCTTGAGATGTTGCTTCAATATATCCACATAATTTCCCCTTCCTCATGATGCCATCTATTTTGTGAAGTGCACTAGTCCCTCCTGCAGCAAAGCACCCCCACAACATGATGCTGCCATCCCCCGTGCTTCACGGTTGGGATGGGTGTTCTTCAGCTTGCAAGCATCCCCCTTTTTCCTCCAAACATAACGGTGGTCATTATGGCCAAACAGTTCTATTTTTGTTTCATCAGACCAGAGGACATTCCTCCAAAAAGTACAATCTTTGTCCCCATGTGCAGTTGCAAACCGTAGTCTGGCTTTTTTATGGCGGTTTTGGAGCAGTGGCTTCTTCCTTGCTGAGCAGCCTTTCAGGTTATGTCGATATAGGACTARTTTTACTGTGGATATAGATACTTTTGTACCTGTTTCCTCCAGCATCTTCACAAGGTCCTTTGCTGTTGTTCTGGGATTGATTTTCACTTTTCGAACTAWWGTACGTTCATCTCTAGGAGCAGTATGACGGCTGCGTGGTCCCATGGTGTTTATACTTGCGTACTATTGTTTGTACAGATGAACATGGTACCTTCAGGCGTTTGGACATGTCTCCCAAGGATGAACCAGACTTGGAGGTCTACAATTTTTTTCTGGGGTCTTGGCTGATTTCTTTTGATTTTGCCATGATGTCAAGCAAAGAGGCACTGAGTTTGAAGGTAGGCCTTGAAATACATCCACAGGTACACCTCCAATTAACTCAAATGATGTCAGAAGCTTCTAAAGCCATGACATCATTTTCGGGAATTTTCCAAGATGTTTAAAGGCACAGTCAACTTAGTGTATGTAAACTTCTGACCCACTGGAATTGTGATACAGTGAATTATAAGTGAAATAATCTGTCTGTAAACAATTGTTGGAAGAATGACTTGTGTCATGCACAAAGTAGATGTCCTAACAGACTTGCCAAAACTATAGTTTGTTAACAAGAAATTTGTGGAGGGGTTGAAAAATTWGTTTTAATGACTCCAACCTAAGTGTACACTTTTTGAGAACACTTTTTAAATGAAGGTACAAACAAAGACAACTGTTTCTTAGGAAAGATCACTTATAAGTAATAGAGTGGGCTATCCTAAGTTAATAAATATATTTTCTTACCGTTACCTCTTCCACCATCATGGTGTCTGTGGTAAATATGTTCCTAACCAATGCAGCAAAAAGYGAATTGCCAAAAGCAACTTGAAATTTTTAACTTGAAATAGCCAAATAAAGCTATAMATTTTTAATTATGTGTCTCACCTTTTCAATCCAAATGCTCGTATGAGTTTTGGTTTCACCTTGAGTGCTGCTGTTTGAAGCACCTTTTACTCCCCTCCTAAAAAGTCATTTGCTTAAAAAATCTGAACAACACAAAACTCTTTATGTTTTTGCGTTCTTGTAATAATGAAAATTAAATTCGTGCCTGGTCTTTGATTAAAAAAGATGTGGAGAAGTAAAAGTCAGCAAGGGTTGTGAATGAACCAAAGGATTGAGGTGAACTGTCAGGTCAGCAGGAACATTGTCTCCTCTTTGTTCAACCCAACAAGATGAACAAGATTGCTCACATACTGTAGAGAGGTTGTCTAGCATCTGTGATTAATGTGTAGGTTCATACCTTCCTCTGAGTGGTGCCTTGCAGGGGGGTTCCCCTTTCATAAGTGTGCATCAGAGGGCCGAGGTTGTGGACATAGTGACCTTGGGTCCTCTACCTGGCCAATCCAACAAGACGACAAGATTCCTCACCCCCAGACTGGTCTGACCACGCAGTTTACTTCAAATCAAATCAAATTTTATATACTTTCATGGTCTTAGCCATCCTCTGCCAGGGATGAGGCCTCCCTGCTGCCCGACATTATCAGACGGTCGCTTCATCTGCAGACAATTCAAAGAATGGAAACTAGTAAAGTAACAAACGGCATTTGGATCAACCAGTCTATAGTCTTGATCAACAAGTGAACTTAATAAAGGGTAACCAGGAAACTAAGGAGAACTGTTTGACAACTATGGCCAGTTTGGTGGCTATCGGGCTCAATTATAAACTGATGATTTACCTATTCAATTATCTCTCTCTGCCCCCCCCCC
>NC_036838.1:32912856-33040940 GCF_002910315.2 Salvelinus sp. IW2-2015
CTCTCAGCCTGTCTGTTTCATATCCACCACTCTCTGTTAGCGACCTAGAATGATTCCACTTACATTCCCAGTTTGACAAAGCATGAATCTGTAATCGACGTTTAAAGGTGAAACAGCTTAACTGTCATCCATACCTGTCTTGTCTCTCTGTCACTTCCACGGTTGATCCTACGTGGATTAGCTGGTAGCTTTGAACCCCACTTTGCACCAACTCCCTCCCTCCTCTAGTTTCTTTCCTCTCTACTCCCTCTTCCTTCACCTTTCTTTTTTCACCAATATATATTTTTTATCTGAGCTTGTGCGGGCACGCATTCGCATTGGGCTTTTATTACAGTCGTAGAGATTTAGAGTGAAGGGATAATATCAGTTCAGAGCACCCCGATTAAGTTAACAATGCATTATCTGCTTTTTTATGGCAGCTATAACTCTCGTTCTGCCTCTGCTCGGGAGAGAAGGGGAGAGAAGGCAGAGAGGGGGGAGAGATGGAAAGCGAGAGGTTTGCTTAATATAAGGAATTTGAAATGATTTATACTTTTACTTTTGATACTTAAGTATATTTTAGCAATTACATTTACTTTTGATACTTAAGTGTATTTAAAACCAAATACTTGTAGACTTTTACTGAAGTAGTATTTTACTAGGTGACTTTCACTTTTACTTAAGTCATTTTCTTTTAAGGTATCTTTACTTTTACTCAAGTATGACAATTGGGTACATTTTCCACCACTGGGAGACCGGTGGTGGGGTCTGATGAGATGACAAAGCCAGCTCTGGCCTATCCTCCCCAGTCCACTGCTTGAGATATGGACTCACGGCTAAATGAACCATGTCTGTGTAATCAGCTGGGCATTTCAGAATGGTGGATGTCCAACTTTAAACTTAGCTTAATTATTTGTTAAAAGTACCATTAGAAATGGTTCCTTACAAATTGTTCCTCCCTGAAAATGTCCCATCGCTAATATATATAAGTAGAAACAGCATCAGACTGTGGGGAATTCTTGCTTTTAATGACCACAACAGACTTTTTCATCTTAACTATGTGAAAATGTGTGTCAGATGTGTTACTATGGCAACCAGGGGGAGGCGGGGGGAGCCCCCCCTGCTGAATAAAAAGCCCATCTGTTTGGTAGCTCTGCAGGATGGAGGGAGATGGAGAGAGAAACAGGAAATTACCTTCTGGCTGGCTGGGTTGGGCCCCATCGACATGGGGCTGGACTGGAGCTGCCTGGCAGGGGGCCCAGCCTTGACCTCCAGGCTCAACACACCTGCTGGGCCTCACATCCAGGTGCTCCCTCTGGGGCACTGTGGTGTGGGGTTGGGGGGGATTCTGGCTGGCTGGAGGGGTGGGAGGAGGAACATGTGGAGACAGGGGAGGGAAGAGGGAGGCTGGCTCAGCCTTTCCACCTATCACTGAGAAAGCCAAAGAGTGCAATGTGTAGGAGTGGAGGAAGGGGAGGAGATTCACTTTCAGGATTGTTATCAATTGCCATTTTTATGCTGTTTTCAGTATAGTTTTACTGCTGACTGGGCTCGGCTACTTTATGGTATTTTGATATACAGCATTTTTGCAAAAAATGTGCCCCCTTCTTGATAAAAGGGCTAATATCAAAGTCATTTATATTTCTATCAACCATACTTAAAGAGTTTCATTCCAAAACGGTATATATACATTTTCAGAAATGTTGGTAAATTAGCTTTTATTATTTAAAGAAATTATGGTGTGTTTTTGTCACTATCTAATCATGGCATGGCGTTGTTCAATGACAGACATGTATTTGTTTCAAATCTATCACTTGATGGTTTCATTTCAGAGAGAAAAATAATCATGTTTCTTTGTTAAATGCAATATATCCACCTCACTCTCAGAGAAATAAGTAGTACTGCTCGGTTTTACACAATCAAATGTAAGAAATAACTTCATTTTTAATAAAGAACTGTAGAAATGATACATTTGTGACATCAATATTTAAAAAATGAAAACAATATACATTTTAGTCATTTAGCAGATGCTCTTATCCATTCCTCTTAAGATAGCCAGGTGAGATAACCACATATCATAGTCAAATACAGGATACAAACATTACATTCCAGCTAAACAACGGATATATTGTGTTTTGCAAACAAAAAAATCTAACACATCTAAAATCTATGAATAAAAAATCTGAGAACAGTAATATTTGACACACACATGAAGGTACCCATAAGCAGTCATTACTGATGAAAAAACACATGTGAAATATTGGTGGATATACCATTTTGGAAATAAACTTCACTTGTGTCATGGCACTATAACAAAAGTATTATTACCCGGTAACACATGACAGTATTGGTCACTTGTGGACTGAATGTTTTAAAAATTAATAGGAACATTGAATGATTGGCAACTGTCACTGTTTGATAATCAGAACCTATGTAAAAACCTATGTAATAACATTTTAACACATATGGAGAAAAAAAGACCTGCTTTTATCAGATATTTATTTACACCTGCAGAGACAAACACACTGGAATTCTGGGTAGACAATTGACAACATATTATTGGTAACTTTAAGCTAAATGGGTTTTTGCAAATACTAAACAAAAATGGACATTTATGTTGTGCTGCAAAGACCAGAGTAATTTAAAACTAGTCAAACAAGTTTCATGGAGATGGTTAAAAGACAATGTCCAATAATGAGAATGTTTAGAAACTCACATAGAAAAGTGCTGAAAAGGCCCTAAACTTCAGGTTGGCCCTTGCTTCTCAAAGAACACCTAGATTGCGTAGCCTACAATTCCTGGTCCATGAGACAACTGTCCTGTAATCCCAAGTCCCTCAAAATGTATATCTAATTCACCTCAATGTTAGTTAGGCTTGACTGTCATTTTGTTTATTATATATGTTTTTTACAAATTCTGAAGTGTACTTGTCAATGTGAGTTTGCATGGTAAATCAACAGTGGGTTTAGAGTGAGCATGGCCTGCCTTTCATTTTACCACAGGGGGGCAACATTGAGCCGAGAATGATGTACTGCCAATGCTTATTAAGTTGAATGAAGTGCTGCCAATGCATACTGTACTAATTCCTTTCAATTTCATAACATTTCATGCCAAACCACAAAACACACAGATATATTGGCAGTTCAGTGTGCCATGGCACCTGCCCTGTGTCAAAAGTTGTTTATGTGCACAACTATCAAGAGAGAAAACGACTCCTCCTTGCCTCGGCCATCTGTAACCAGAAACCCACCTCACACATCTAATATATGACTCGGTAATGAAAATATTGTACTGAAACAGTTACAACAAGCTGGCTACCAGATGAAGACAGTAGACACATATTGTGTGGATGTGTATGGTGTAGTGTAAATGTGTATGTGAACCCTTATGTGCATACACATGTATTTGTGCTCTCATAACTGCATGTGTGTGTGTTCCTGTGTGTCCTGTGTATGTTAGGTAAAGGTAAACACCTCTGCAGCCTGTCCCTCCCCAGCCTCAGGCAGAGGCAGAGAGGAAGGGGGCACATGATGGATCTGGCCTCCAGCCTCTCTTTGTCACCCTACAGGGCCCATCACATTCCCACCACGCCCCACTCTCTCACCACCTCTGGAATCAACTGACAGGAGAAAGAAAAGAAGAAGAAAGGAGGAGGGATCAGGAGGGATCAGGAGGGTGAATGGGCGGGTCTTGTCACTCATGTTGATTTCCATGTATCATCTGTTTTGTTCATGACACCTGGTGTTTCTAGCTGACTCACCTCAATTTAACTAATTTACATAGAATGGTAATCCGAGCTAAATGTGACAGTTCCCATGGGAGTGTAACACAAAGTCATGTCTTGTACTTCATTTAGGTCGTACTTCAGCTAATTTATAGTCACTAGAAGGCTGCAACAAATACGTTTTTTTATGATCCATAATATAATTTTAGCATGAAGAGGATGTCAAGGTAACAGTGTTGTATATCATAGTGAGTATGTACAAAATGTGCATGCCATGGTATGCACACTTACTAACCAGGCACGCAGAAGAGCCCGCTTTCACAAGACACACACACCACAGCGCAGTGTGAAACCACCATAGTCACCACACCATAGTGCAGGCCCTCTCTGAGACTTTTGAAGTCCAGGGCAGACCTCTGTGGGGAGTGAGTGGTGTACAGTGGGCTCTTCTTCTCCCCTGACCGGCCGTGGGGTTAAATAGAAAGCGCCAACCCGTTACATGTCAGTTTAACCCTTTAACTGTCTCTTCTTGAAAAACATGTTGAAACAATTATTTCACCTTAAATTCCTATTACTAATAATTAAAATAAGAACTTCCAATAGTTCGTTTTTTCAACTTGATGTTTATATTTGAAATAACACAGCTATACCAGGCAGTTGAATGGCAATTTGAATAGCATTTTTACTAATTTCAACAATATTACAAAAATGACTTCAGGTCTGCTTCAATGGCTTTTAAAGGGAGGTAAACATTGTGAAATAAGGACTGATACACCACAACACAAACACACACACACAAAACACACACACACAACACACACACACACACACACACACACACACACACACACACACACACACACCACACCACACACACACACACACACACACACACACACACACACACACACACACACACACACACACACACCACACACACACACACAAACACACACAACACACACACACACACACACACACACATATATATATATATATATACAGTGCATTCAGAAAGTATTCAGACCCCTTGACTTTTTCCACATTTTGTTAGGTTACAGCCTTATTCTAAAATTGATTAAATCATTTTTTCCCCTCATCAATCTTCACACAATACCCCATAATGACAAATCAAAAACAGGTTTTTAGACATTTTTGCAAAAAAATACGGAAATATTACATTTACATAAGTATTCTGACCCTATACTCAATACTTTGTTGAAGCAACTTTCACAGCGATTACAGCCTCGAGTCTTCTTGGGTATGACGTTATAAGCTTGGCAAACCAGTATTTCAGAAGTTTCTCCCATTCTTCTCTGCAGATCCTCTCAAACTCTGTCAAGTTGGATGGGGAGTGTCGCTGCACAGCTATTTTCAAATCTCTCCGGAGATGTTAGATCGGGTTCAAGTCCGTGCTCTGGGTGGGCCACTCAAGGACATTCAGAGACTTGTCCCGAAGCCACTCCTGCATTGTCTTGGCTGTGCGCTTAGGGTCGTTGTCCTGTTGGAAGGTGAACGTTCATCCCAGTCTGAGGTCCTGAGTGCTCTGGAGCAGGTTTTCATCAAGGATCTCTCTGTACTTTGCTCCGTTCATCTTTACCTCAATCCTGACTAGTCTCCCGGTCCCTGCTACTGAAAAACATCCCCACAGCATGATGCTGCTACCATCATGCTTCACCGTAGGGATGGTGCCAGGTTTCCTCCAGACGTGACGCTTGGCATTCAGGCCAAAGAGTTCAATGTTGGTTTCATCAGACCAGAGATGGTCTGTTTGTTTCTGATGATCTGCGAGTCCTTAAGGTGCCTTTTGGCAAACTCCAAGTGGGCTGTCATGTGCCTTTTACTGAGGAGTGGCTTCTGTCTGGCCACTCTACCATAAAGGCCTGATTGGTGGAGTGCTGCAGAGACGGTTGTCCTTCTGGAAGGTTCTCCCATCTCCACAGTGATCACAAAGTAATCTAGAACAGCTGGTGCTCTCATGCATACTTCAGTGTTGCTTGCCTCGAAGCGCGCATGGAAGTAATTTAGCTTGTCTGCTAGGCTTGTGTCACTGGGCAGCTCGTGGCTGTGCTTCCCTTTGTAGTCCGCAATAGTTTGCAAGCCCTGCCACATCCGACGAGAGTCGGAGCCGGTGTAGTACGATTCAATCTTAGTCCTGTATTGACGCTTTGTCTGTTTGATGGTTCGCCGGAGGGCAGAGCGGGATTTCTTATAAGCGTCCGGGTTAGATTCCCGCTCCTTGAAAGCGGCAGCTCTACCCTTTAGCTCAGTGCGAATGTTGCCTGTAATCCATGGCTTCTGATTGGGGTATGTACGTACGGTCACTGTGGGGACGACGACATCGATGCACTTATTGATGAAGCCAGTGACTGATGTGGTGTACATTTTCAGGTGGTGTATAGTTTTTTTTAAACATTTCAAATGACCTAGGTTCTTCCACCATGTTTACCACATGTTAAGACTACATTTTGAGATAATATATGACAAAGTGCAGTTTTTTATTACTATTATAGGCATTATTTTGTAGGTGACATTAAGTCATGGGTCATGAAATGCAGTATAACCTATTTATGTTGCCTAATATAGTGCGTTGTCAACAATTCAATCATATTTACATTTTAACTATCTTCATACTCCTACTCTTCAATGTCTACTAACAGGAATGGTGCAATATTAATCCCCCACCAACTGAATTCCTGCCTTTTATCCCATATCTTTGGTGACTGATATCGAGTTTTCTTAAAGCCCTCTGAGTGGGCAAAGCTAGCGTGCCACAATTGAACTGCCTTAACCCAAAAGGATACAACGTATGTAAATTGATGCAGAAGGGCTGGGAGAGTTGACCAATCAAGTTCAAGTGAATATTTTTTTTTATATCCACTTCTAAAGCCATTGTCAAAACATGCTCTACCAGCTGGTTGAGAAAAGGGTTAAAGGGTTAAGAGATAGTGCTGAGTGTAATTTACCCAGCAGGCGTCTGTATAGCCTTATTTATGAGGCCCGCTGTCAGGTGTTTATGTGTCGGAGCGAGATGTGCAGCTTAAACCACTTACTCCCCAATAAATCACAATAGTTCCAGCACTGTGTGTGTGTGTTTATATCCATCCCTCTTTAGCATTAGAACATGTGATAGCCTGTGTGTGTGTCTGCAATGTTAGCTATGTATTTTAACCGTGTGTGTGTTTGCAGGTGTGCAATCTCATTTTGATGTGTTTAGGGCGGCAGGTAGACTAGCGGTTAAGAGCGTTGAGCCAGTAGCTGAAAGGTTGCTGGTTTGAATCCCCAAGCTGACTAGGTGAAAAATCTGCCGATGCACCCTTGAGCAACGCACTTAACCCTAATTTGTCCTGTAAGTCGCTCTGGATAAGTGTCTGCTAAATGACTAAAATGTCATGTAAAAAATGTATGTTGTGTGTGAGTTAGATTCTGCCAATGAAAGAGAGAGTGACTCCTGGCGTGAGCATACATATGTTATGATGAGATGTTATTACTGTAATGTAAAAGAGTTTAAGCATTTGATACGAGACACGCCTATGTAGTGTGTGCTCCTTGACTTTCAGTATACCAAAAGATTCCAGGGAAGTCTGTGCCACCTGTAAAGAAGAGGCTACAAGGTAGTTGAGGCTAAGAGGCAGTTAAGTGACATAACTCTCAACCCAAATGATATGAATTTACAACTCCCTCTCAATGACACAAGTCCAGTAATATGAGCCACAGCATCACTAGGTATTTTCACCGAGAGATGATATGGTTGCGGTGATGAGGCATGGTGGTCATGAAGGTTGGAAGACAGAGTTAGAGGGAGCTGTTGCAGTGCATTATGGGATCCCACCTGGTCTGGCTGAGTGAAGTACACATACACACTCATGCAAGCAGACCCACACTGAGTACTCTCACCCCCCAATACCACCAACACCTGTTCCAGTCCTGGGCCATGGCTGTCCCTGTCAGATTTATGGTTCAGTGCGCGCGCATTTGTGTGTGGTTTGTGTGGTGTGTGTGTGTGTGTTGTGTGTGTGTTGTGTGTGTGTGTGTGTGTGTGGTGTGTGTGTGTGTGTGGTGTGTGTGTGTGTGTGTGTGTGTGTGTGTGTGTGTGTGTGTGTGTGTGTGTGTGTTATGTGTGTGTTGTGTGTGTTGTGTTGTGTTGTGTGTGTGGTGTGTGTGTGTGTGTGTGAGAAGAGAGAATGTGGGGCACAGAGGGAGAATAATTGAAGTTGTGTTAGTGTATGGCGGTGCATATGTGTTGACAATCTTGTGTCCGTATGTGTATTGTGTTCATTTGTGTCTGAATAATTTAACATTCCTGTTGAGTAATAGACCCCCTATCCAATCCTTTCCTTCCCTCTGTCTCATTGCCCTGTCCTCCTTTCCTTTCCCTCTGTCTCATAGCCTGTCCTCCTTTCCTTTCCTTTCCCTCTGTCTCATAGCCCTGTCCTCCGTTCCTTTCCTTTCCCTCTGTCTCATAGCCCTGTCCCCTTTCCTTTCCTTTCCCTCTGTCTCATACCCATGTCCTCCTTTCCTTTCCTTTCCCTCTGTCTCATAGCCCTGTCCTCCTTTCCTTCCTTTCCTCTGTCTCATAGCCCTGTCCTCCTTTCCTTTCCTTTCCCTCTGTCTCATAGCCCTGTCCTCCTTTCCTTTCCTTTCCTCTGTCTCATAGCCCTGTCCTCCTTTCCTTTCCTTTCCCTCTGTCTCATAGCCCTGTCCTCCTTCCTTTCCTTTCCCTCTGTCTCATAGCCCTGTCCTCCTTTCCTTTCCTTTCCCTCTGTCTCATAGCCCTGTCCTCCTTTCCTTTCCTTTCCCTCTGTCTCATAGCCCTGTCCTCCTTTCCTTTCTCCTCTGTCTCATAGCCCTGTCCTCCTTTCCTTTCCCTCTGTCTCATAGCCCTGTCCTCCTTTCCTTTCCCTCTGTCTCATAGCCCTGTCCTCCTTTCCTTTCCCTCTGTCTCATAGCCCTTGTCCTCCTTTCCTTTCCCTCTGTCTCATAGCCCTGTCCTCCTTTCCTTTCCCTCGGTCTCATAGCCCTGTCCTCCTTTCCTTTCCCTCTGTCTCATAGCCCTGTGCTCCTTTCATCTTCAGAACCCTTCCCCCTTTCACCCTCTCTCCTCTTGTCCTTATCTCAGTCTTGAGCCCTAAACCTCTGTGTGTGTGTGATATGTGTGTGTGTATGTAAGTATGTATGTATGTATGTATGTAACGTAAGTACGTGTGCGCGTGCGGTGGGGGGCTTGTGGGTGCGAGTTTAAATGAGCTCCTCTGGGTGTTTGTGCAATGGGCTTGGGCTTACAAGAAATAAAACCAGCCGGACGACAGTAGAGTAATCTTTGTACTGAGTATGTGCAGCCAGGTGGGTGTTGATGAGACAGACCACTGAAGCACTGGCTGAAGCTTTTTTCTCTCTTCTTTTCTCTACTTCCTGTATTATGGTGCCCAGACGTCTCTCTGACTCAATTCAATTCAAACGCCTTTATTGGCATAGGTTACATTGCCAAAGCAAGTGAAATAGATAATAAACAAAAGTACAATAAACAATCAGAAATTAACAGTAAACATTTCACTCACAGAAGTTTCAAAGGAATAGAGACATTTCAATTGTCATATTAYGKCTATGTACAGTGTTGTACCGATGTGCAAATAGTTAAAGTACAAAAGGGAAAATAAATAAACATAAATATCGGTTGTATTTACAMWGGTGTTTGYTCTTCACTGGTTGCCCTTTTCTTGTGGCAACAGGTCACAAGTCTTGCTACTGTGATGGCAAATTGATATTTCACCTAATAGATATGGGAGTTAATCAAAATTGGATTTGTTTTCGAGTTATTTGTGGRTCTGTGTAATCTGAGGGAAATATGTGTCTCTAATATGGACATACATTTGGCAGGAGGTTAGGAAGTGCAGCTCAGTTTCCACCTCATTTTATGGTCAGTGTGTCTGTCTTCTCTTGAGAGCCAGGTCTACTTACGACGGCCTCTTTCAATAGCAAGGCTATGCTCGCTGATTCTGTACATAGTCAAATCTTTCCTTAATTTTAGGTCAGTCACAGTGGTCAGGTATTCAGCCACTGTGTACTCTGTTTAGGGCCAAATAGCATTCTAGTTTGCTCTGTTTATTGGTTAATTCTTTCCAATGTGTCAAGTAATTATCTTTTTGTTTTCTCATGATTTGGTTGGGTCTAATTGTGTTGCTGTCCTGGGGCTCTGTTTGTGTTTCTGAACAGATTCCCAAGACCAGCTTGGTTCCTTTTAGGCAATTGTAGAATTTAACGTCGCTTTTCTGGTTTTTGATAATTAGCAGGTTTCGGCCTAATTCTGCTCTGCTGCATTATTTAGTGTTTTTTTACGTTGTACACAGAGGATGTTTTAGCACAATTCTCTCCTTCCCCCTCTCTATTCCTCTCTTCCTCCCTTATTTCTCTTCTCTGTCTGTCTGCACCATCTGCAGTGGCCTGCCGTTTATTGCACTTGAGGCTTCAGCCTCCCCAGCTCTGAGATCACTGAGAGAGCAGCTGCACCTAAATTGCCCGCCATAAAAACACTGCAGCTAGAGGGGAGGTGTGTGCTGCGTGTGTGTGTTGTGTGGTGTGTGTGTGTGTGTGGGTGTGTGTGTGTGTGTGTGTGTGTGTGTGTGTGTGTGTGTGTGTGTGTGTGTGTGTGTGTGTGTGTGTGTGTGTGTGTGTGTGTGTGTGTGTGTGTGTGTGTGTGTGTGTGTGTGTGTGTGCGCTCCCGCCTGTACGATCCTATCTAGTGTTGGGACTTAAAGGTGAAGGAGTAAAGGTGCAGCAGTGGGCTGTGGAAATGTACATGCAGCAGATCCGTTTAAAAAAAATAAACATCAATTGCTCTTAGAGTTTTACATGCTACAATTCTGACTGAGTCCAATACAGTATCCAGGGAAATATGAGGATTGTTATTAGCTGAGATGATCGACATAAATTATATAATATTTCGAATACGAAAAATGAAGTCATGACTCACGACTCAGTAGATCCCCATAAAGCAGCTATTTTAGTCCATAATAAAAAAATAACTGAAGAGTACAAATTAACCACCAGGGGGAGACATTGAACTATTCTTTGTGTCCATTAGCGCCACTAAAACAGACCTGCCAGGTACAAACACCAACAGGCAGCTAGCTATTTTAGAGAAACAGTACCAAGTATCTAATATATAGACAGTTATATTAGACTGAATTATATTCTATTAATCACAATATAGTATTCTACAAACATATTGTTTCAATCACTATACTCCATTGTTCAGAATGTTCACAGGTTGAATAATTTGACATTTCTGATGGTGCTGGAATCCCTCCCTCCCCTTATCTGTTTTTCACCTCTCTTCACCTCTCCACAGTCATCGTGCTCTTGCTAAATCCAGCCTTCTGAAATGTCAACAAGAAATGTGGAAGCTCAAACAAGCCGCAGTCAGAGGAATTAGGGGTGGAGTTGGAGGATGGAGGAGAGAGGAAGAGGAGGAGAAGATGCGTACAGGTAACTGTTCCCACTACACATACATGCACACAGAGTCACACACACACACAGAGGAGGAGTATAGTGACAGGGGAACAGTGGAACTTGCACTCACATAACTAGCTACGTGTGATCAATCAACCTGTCCTCTTCGGAGTTTTACTCACTCACTCACACACATGCATGCACATTCTTCAACCTCACACCCGCTCAAGCACTGCACAAATGAACACCTCAATCGAATCTCAAAGACACAAATACTTACATCATGTTCAGACACATTTTCCAATACTCTCACAGAGTTCACTAGTGGCATAACATAAGCAGGTAGCCTAGTGGTTAGAGTGTTGGAAGAGTAACCAAAAGGTTGCAAGATCGAATCCCCGAGCTGACAAGGTAAAAATCTGTCGTTCTGCCCCTGAAACAAGGCAGTTAACCTACTGTTCCTAGGCCATCATTGAAATTAAGAATTTGTTCTTAACTGACTTGCCTAGTTAAATAAAGGAAAAATAACTGATGGGCCATTTCTAACACAATATCTGAAATTCCATTGAGGTCCCTGATAAAGAATTTACATTTACTATGAGTCATGTGTCAGACAGTGATCATCCTGACAGTCAAAAGTACTTGATTATAATCATTAGAGGCTGTCAGGTAGCTTTTGGCCTTGAGTTATGTACTCACACTGTACATACCTGCATGTAAGCGGTCGTCGTTACAGCCAGGAAAACTCTGGGCCGTAATTATAGACTCTTATAAGAACCTGGAGTTTTTTATGATGAAGTCTAATGGACCGAGGATGTGTTCTACATCCCTAATCCTTTCTGATTTGGAAGACTCTGTTCTCCCTGTGCATGAGGTCACAAGCTGCTCCACTACACAGTCTTTGTCCTCTTATTGACTCTCCCCTCTACATAACGGATCAATTTGTACACAATTTGCATTGAAGTACTCTTTGTGCTCCCCATCCACATCAATAGCCATTTGTGGTTATTTGTGGCTATTTGTGGCAATTTGTCGAAATACGCAGACCATGCAATATCCCTTTTCACCACTAGGTGTCACTTGAAGCGCTCTGATGAGGGGTCTTTACTACATTACAATGTAATGTGATTTGGATATTTTTGTCTGTTGTTATTTTGGGTCTCTTAATGTGGGAAATAGACGAGGTGAGGAGGATGGAGATGGAAATGGCTTTTCCCCATGGAGAGCTAAATGAGGCCTGGCTTACTGCTCCATTTAGGACAAAACACAGTGGGCGGAGAGACCTGGAGATGCTCTGGCTGAAATGACTGGAATATGAACGCATCATAACAACATGCTGTTATATGGAAATGAATTCAGAGAGATTAAGAGGTTTAATAATGGATATAAGTCCTACAGTGCTATTCGCCAGGTCTCAAGGTACTTTATTATTTTTTACAAACTGTTTCGACTGGGAAGCATGCAGATGCCTTAAGCAGGATTGGCAACAGGCGGCCCAAAGGTCAAAACTGGCACGCAAGTAATTCATTTTGGCCCACCAAAGTTTTATTTATAATTTTTCACAAAAAACTTTGGTGGGCCAAAATACTTGCTGGATGTCCTTTGGGTGGTGGACCATTCTTGATACACATGGGAAACTGTATTGGGGAAAAACCCAGGAGTGTTGCGGTTCATGACACAAAACGATGTGCCTGGCACCTACGACCATACCCCGTTCAAAGGCACTTAAATATTTTGTCTTCCCCATTCATCCTCTGAATGGCACACATACACAATCCATGTCTCAATTGTCTCAAGGCTTAAACATATTTCTTTAACCTGTCTCCTCCCCTTCATCTACACTGATTGAAGTGGATTTAACAAGTGATATGAAAAAGGAATCATAGCTTTCACCTGGATTCCCCTGGTCAGTCTGTGTCATGGAAAAAGCAGGTGTTCTTAATGTTTTGTACACTCAGTGTAGCCACACATGTTCATAACATCTCAGCTAAGTTGTTATGCTACAAAGAGCACAAGCAAACACATCAGACATGCATAATGTAATATTGCAGCTATCCTGTGTGCGCACCACACACAGGCACAAACACACACACCCTCAGGAGGCTGAAAAGATTTGGCATGGACCATCATATCCTCAAGAAGTTCTACAGCTGCACCATTGAGAGCATATTGACTGTATACATCACCGCTTGGCATGGCAACTGCTTGGCATCCGACCACAAGGCGCTACTGAGGGTAGTTTGTATGGTGCAGTATATCACCGAGGCCGAGCTCCCCTGCCATCCATGACCTCTATACCAGGCGGTGTCAGAGGAAGGCCCTAAAAAATTGTGAAAGACTCCAGCCACCCAAGTCATAGACTGTTCTCTCTGCTACCGCACAGCAGGCGGTACTGATACACCAAGTCTGGAACCAACAGGACCCTGAAAAGCCTCTACCCCCAAGCCGTAAGATGGCTAAAAAGTTAGTTAAATAGTTAACCAAATAGCTGCTATCTGCATTGATCCCCCTTTGCACCAACTCTTTTGACTCATTACATACGCTGCTGTACTTTAGGTCTGCTTCAATGGCTTTTAAAGGGAGGTAAACATTGTGAAATAAGGACTGACACACACACACACACACACACACACACACAGAGTGGTGGTATGTCAGACTGCAGCGGCTTGCGGCTCTGTCAGCGTTGCTGATGGAAGCTCTCTTACTGCTTCCCCTGGATTATCAGAGGAGTTCAACGGGAGGGGAAGGTTATCCATCAGAGAGGGAGAGAGAGAGAGAGGGAGGGAGGGGTAGACGGGGAGGGAGCGAATGAGAGAGAAAGGTGAGGGAGGGAGCTTGAGATAAGGGAAGAAAGCGCAAAGGAGAAAGAGAGGGAAGGAAAGGGGAAGAGAAAGAATGGAGAGTAAGAGAGAAAGATAGAAAGAAAAGAGGAGAGGGGAGGAGGCAGGGTAGGTGAGCGGTAGAGGACAAGAGAAAGATACTCTAAAGGCTGAACAGAGATGGAGGGAGAGATACTTTTTTTCTGGTGCAGATTTGTATACACCCTGAGGAGAGGGAGAAGAGGGATGGGGGGGTGAAAGTACGGAACAGCTGTGCACAGAGACAGGGAAGGTCGGCAGACAAACGCACACACAAACATGTACTCCCAAAGAAGTCACACACACATGCCGAGGGTACTCGCAGCCCGGCGCGGGCAGCGGAGACACTTGAAGATGAAACAGAGGTTTGGCGGTGTAGGAGTTGAGTGGTGTGACAGGGTAATCCAGGAGCACAGCCTAATCATCATCAGATAGAGCATGTGGTCCACATCCTGTACTCACTGTACCAGGCACCACGCAGGATCTGCATTCGTTTAGTCTGCCTGGCCTGGAGATCACATCAGACCGCACTGATGCTCTTACTGTACTACATTTATTCATTTAGCTGTTGCTCTTATCTATAGCCAGTGCACAGAAAATGATAGTATAATAACATATAATGTCTTAATGCATATGATAGCTTAGGTAGAAAGGGAAATCTTTTTGAAAAAAGCTTAGATATCACTCTGAAAACTCAGGGGGAAAAAATCTAGTTCCTGTTACCCAGGTCTGGACTTAAAAAGAGATACACAGGGAGGAATCAACAATAAAGCATTATAGTACTTCAATCAGATTACACATTTCCACATACCAGTTACAGATTTATTTGCTTTCAAAACTTTATATTACAGATAGTAAAAGTATTGGTTAACCACTTGACCACAATAAGATCCCTCTACAACTAAGAAGGCAATAGATATTAGAAAGCAGATAATGTAAATTAGTGAACATTTCCCTCTAGCTTACCTCAGCCAGTGCAGTAGAGCTGATGGCTTTGTAAAGGACTCATTAGGCAGTGCTGAATGGGACCAAGAGGCTTGGCATTTGGAAAGAACAGAGAAGGACTGGGGAGAGAGGGAGAGCTGTCTGGGGTAATGTGTGTGTGGTTAGAGGTTGGGGTCAGGGCATGGTCACAGGGAGGCAGACGGATGATGACCCTCTCACTGCCCCTCATCCAGCCTCTAGTCGTAGAGCATCTAGAGGTCACAGTTGGGAAGGGGGGTGTGTGTGTGTGTGTGTGTGTGTGTGTGTGTGTGTGTGTGTGTGTGTAGACGATCGGGGTCATCACTGCAGGGTGTTGTATTTGCAAATATGGGATGATGACTTGGAATGAGGCAGAGATGTGTGTGTCATGTGTGTTTGTGTGTGCATACGTGTGTGGTTGAGTACCATTTTGCCCGTGAGAGATACCTTGGAATGAGGCTTAACTGTAAGTGTGTGTGCGTGTATCCATTCTACTAGTGTATGTGTGTGTGTGTGTGTGTGGTTGCTTTGTGTCATTGCACATTCCGGTGCAAATCCCAGACTGGCCCAGGGAGCCCTGCTAAAGTTATTGCCTGTGTTCTGATGGATGGAGAGGCTCCCGTGGATGTCTGCATGTACCTTCCTAACATGTTTAGAGGCCGTGACCGAGGATCTGGTGGCGGGGGACCAACACAGGAGGGGAATGACGGAGACGACTGAAGGGCAACGAGTGAATGAGAAAGAGAGAGACCGAGAGAGAGAGACATATTCTGTGACACTTGCATCCTTTGCATTGTCATCATACCACTTGACAATCAGCCCTTGTGTAGGTAATGATGAGATATCAGCAAGCCACTAGAGGGCGCTCTGTGATGTATTTTCTATGGAGGCTCCAGTCTACTATCCTCTTCTTTCTCTGCTTCCTAAGAATTTCGATAATACTTGGTTTTACAGCAGCTATTACTGATCAAGTACTGACTAAATACCCCGCCTATTATTGCTACTGATGATAATGAAACAATATGATATTATTGTTAATAATATTAATTTTGTTGTTAATGACTGAAGTGTGATTACAATGATCATTTGGTTGTGATTTTAATGATGACCATATCATTCTTTTTTTTTTTTTTTACACTTTATGATGTATACACTGTGTATGTCTAAATATTAGGACACTTCACAACCAGACCTGCAGCCATGACCCCTTAGTAAGGTGAGGAGTCAAAGGTGAACTCACTTGACCCCCTTGTATCCAAGTCGCTCCTGGATAAGATCCGGTTAAGACCTCTAGAACAGATAGAAACACTGACAGAGACCGTATGGCATTACTGCATCCATATCTTACAGAGGAGTAAACTATTCTATCAATCACTTCCTGACTGCACCCCATTTGATTTGAACGAAACCTTCTGTACATGTTTGCACATGGTGTAAGTGGTTAGAAAGTGACGTTCTGAACCAGAATGCAGGAGATAAAGGGGCTCAAAGTTGGTCCGTTTTGCATATCCCACCCTACCATGAGACGCCCATGTCTTCATCCAAAGGAGAAGTGGTTGAGTTTGATATCCTTTGAAAGCTTACAAACAGTGTTGTCAAACAATTATATGATTTCTTGAAAAAAAGGTTTTGAATACAAAATAGACACTTAGACAGTGTACAAAACACCCTGACCTCCAGGGGACCCCATTGATTTTGTTAGTCATGGCAAAATGTGTGGAATTTCAGGAAGTTAGATTTAAAACTGCAAAAATGTCTCTCCCCTCCATGGCAAAATGTGTAGAATTGCAGGAAATTACCTGTAAAATTGCCCATGTTTCTCTCTGTCGTCAATCTCGCCTAGTGCCCCCAAAAGGCATGCACCCACACACAGGCACCCGACAGGCACACACAGACACACAGCCCCTGAGCTTGATAGGGGAAATTACAGGGAGATGTGTAAATACCATCTATCAAGTGAGCTCATCTAACAGTGTGCCGTTCAGACATGAATACATGCAAACACACTTACGATACACACACACAATATACACAGGCACGCAGGACAGGTACAGTGAACAACACATAGCTGAAAATGTGACGTGTCTAACACCATTGTGAGACATTGCACAAAGACAAATACACGCAGAATGCACAGAGACATGCAGGCAAAATCCTTTGGCAAACAGGAACAAGTACACCTATGCTTCCTGAATCCTCACTCATCTTCAACATGAAGACGCCAACACACACTCATAGAGATACACGCACACCGGGGTTAAATGATCCATGGTGAAATTGATTGAAGTGTCTGTCGGTATTTTGATTTGCTTTGTTTCAACCCCTTTCTTCAAAAACCTGCACATATCCATAAAGAACACTGAATAAGCAAAAATAGCCATCCCACCCCTCAAATAATAATAGGAAAACAAGAGATAGGAAGTCTCCTTTTTCATGGTGAAACAAACAAAAACCCTTCCACTGTCAATACCATCTTTTCCTTGTATGATAATTAGATTCTGTTCAGTCCCCCCCCCCCCCCCTCCCCATCTGTGTGGCACATACTCCTCTTTCTCTCTCACTCCCTCCTTCTCTCTATCCCCTACTCATTGCTCACTGTCCTCCATATGCTGCCAGCCATCGACCTACGACCTCACTCAGGTTCAGCTGCAGGTCAGGCGTGGGAGGGGTGTGTGTTGTTGGGGACTGTAGGCTCTCTGCCTGTGCTGCGGATAAAGGATACAGGGCTGCTGCTGCCATGGCAACAGCACCAGACTGGCTGCACAGAAGAGCTGGAGCCCTGGTCTCAAATGTAACACTCCTGTCATCTCTCCCAGTCACTCCTTTACCACATTCTCTCCCTCCCTCTCTTTTTATTTTTCAATTTCCCCCGTGTCCTACTCTTCCTCCAGGTGTATATCTCTCTTTCTGTCTCTCCTTTTTTCTTCAGCATTCTTTCGCTGGTTTGTTTATCTCTGCATTGAAGAGAGGATCATGAGATGTACAACATAAAAAAACGAAGATACAAGGAAAAATCTATGATAAATCATCAATACGGGAAATAATTACATCACCTTTGAACATATGCCATTAATGTTAAAAATGTGTTTGTTATACTTTATTAGCGGTTCAATTATTGTTCAATTACTGTGGACCACTACGATTAATAAAAGTACAAATAAAGAATAGTATAAACATTTATCAATTTTTAGTTGAGTGTACTGTCACCTAGAATTACCACAGATGGTCAAGAACGCCTATGAAACAGTTACATGATATTGTAGACAAATACTGAATAGTATTTCTTCATGTGGGAAAGTTCAGAGCATGGCAATATTTCACAAGCTGACCCTCCAAATTATAGTATACTATGGTATACATACTATAGTATTCACTGTAGGGTTTTTGCAGACTATACTGTAGTATACAGTAGTATTTAACTGTAGTATATATACTGTAGTTAAAGAAAACTGTAATATACAGTATACTATAGTAATGTGGTGTTTTTGCAGATTGTAGTATGCTGTAGTATTTACTGTAGTGTTTTTGCGGACTGTACTATACTGGAGGAATACTAAAATAGCACACTGTAGGTAGGTAGGACTTTGGTCTGAAAGGATAGTTCAGAGCTTCTGCTTCTTTCTATAACCTGTAGGGAACACAATATATGGTCTATACTTGGCATGTAGGTTATGGGTGGCACAAACTGTGATATAGGGGATGTGAATGGGCAGTGTATAAGCTTATTAAATGCTGTAGTATTTACGATATTTTTTTAAAGTGTAGTGTTTTTGCGAACTGTAGTGCTTTTGGGAACAAAACTGTAGTATTTACCACAGTGTTTTTTTTGCAGATAGGAAGCTTTTAATGCAAACAGTAATTGCATAAACGTCACTAATAAAAAAAACTGTAGCAATGTGTTTAACCTTTGACCTGGAGTCTCAGAAGACAGGAGATAACACTGACACACATGTCAGTAATAACTAATTACGCAACCATTAGTAACATCAAAGATCGATGGCAGGGTTCGTCTGCCATCTTGCTATGAGTGTCAAAGCTTTGCTAATGCTACTTTCTCTGTGTTCCAGGTCATGCAAAGGACAATGAGAGAGAGAAAGAAAGAGAGAGAGAATTGTACAAGTAAATCATCAGTTTATAATTGAGCCAGAGAGAATTGTACAAGTAAATCATCAGTTTATAATTGAGCCTGATAGCCACCAAACTGGCCATGTATGTCTTCTTTCTCCTTTGTTTCCTTGTTGCCCATTAAGACTATAGACTGGCTTATCCAATTTTTACTTTACTAGTTTACATTTTTTTTACTTGTCTGCAGAGAGAGAGAGAGAGCGAGAAACCTAAGAAAGAAATTGTGAAACCTATCCAACCAAAAACACAGAGACCAAGAAGATCTGAGCCTTCACTGTGGTGAAACACTAAAACAGTACAGAAATACAGTAAGGAAAAAGAAGGGACAGCACGTCAGAAACCATCTCAATGTAATTGAAGAATCAATAGAACCTAACCACTTCTGGGAAAATGTGAACATTACATTGAATGAACTACAGGACAAAATACAAACCCTCTAACCCATAAAGGCCTGTGGTGTTGATGGTATCCTAAATGAAATTATAAAATATACAGACCACTAATTCCAAATGGATATACTTAAACTCTTTAAGCTGCTCTTCTTCCTGGGGAAGGCCTGCCCAATCCAAGACCTCTCCATCACAGTCGACAACTCCACTGTGTCCCCCTTCCAGAGCGCAAAGAACCTTGGCGTGACCCTGGACAACACCCTGTCGTTCTCTGCCAACATCACAGCAGTGACTTACTCCTTCAGGTTCATACTCTAAAACATCTGCAGAGTACGACCCTACCTCACACAGGATGTCTAGACTACTGCAACTTGCAACTTAACCAGAAAGCTGCAGCCTCCCTGGTGTTCAACCTTCCCTAATTCACCCATGTCACCCCACTCCTCCTCACACTCCACTGGCTTCCAACCAAAGCCCGTATCCACTAAAACAACATGGTACTTGCATATGGAGCAGCAAAAGGAACTACCCCTCCCTACCTTCAAGCTCAAACCCTACACCCCAACCAGAGCTTTGCCACCTCTGGTCTCTTGGCCCAGTCCAAGCTCCCGCTCAGCCCAGTCCAAGCTCTTCTCTGTCCTGGCATGCGCTGACCAACTTGCAAGTGTCTTCACTGACATTATCGACCTGTCCCTGACCGAGTCTTTAATACCAAAATCTGGACCCCTACAAATCAGCCGGGCTAGACAATCTGGACCCTCTCTTTCTAAAATGATCTGCCAAAATTGTTGCAACCMCTATTACTAGCCTGTTCAAACTCTCTTTCGTATCGTCTGAGATCCCCAAAGATTGGAAAGCTTCCGCGGTCATCCCCCTCTTCAAAGGGGGAGACACTCTAGACCGAAACTGCTACAGACCTATATCTATCCTACCCTGCCTTTCTAAGGTCTTCGAAAGCCAAGTTAACAACCCCCCGTACCTTTTCCGCTATGCAATCTGGCTTCCGAGCTGGTCATGGGTGCACCTCAGCCACGCTCAAGGTCCTAAACGATATCATAACTGCCATCGATAAGAGACAATACTGTGCAGCCGTATTCATCAACCTGGCCAAGGCTTTCGACTTTGTCAATCACCACATTTTTATCGGCAGACTCAACAGCCTTGGTTTCTCAAATGACTGCCTCGCCTGGTTCACCAACTACTTCTCAGACAGAGTTCAGTGTGTCAAATCGGAGGGCCTGTTGTCCGGACCTTTGGCAGTCTCTATGGGGTCCTACAGGGTTCAATTCTCGGGCCGACTCTCTTCTCTGTATACATCAATGATGTTGCTCTTGCTGCTGGTGATTCTCTGATCCACCACTACGCAGACGACACCATTCTGTATACTTCTGGCCCTTCTTTGGACACTGTGCTAACTAACCTCCAGATGAGCTTCAATGCCATACAACTCTCCTTCCGTGGCCTCCAACTGCTCTTAAATGCAAGTAAAACTAAATGCATGATCTTCAACCGATCGCTGGCTGCCCGCACCTGCCAGCCCGTCCAGCATCACTACTCTGGATGGTTCTGACCTAGAATATGTAGACAACTACAAATACCTAGGTGTCTGGTTAGACTGTAAACTCTCCTTCCAGACCCACATTAAGCATCTCCAATCCAAAATTAAATCTAGAATCGGCTTCCTATTTCGCAACAAAGCATCCTTCACTCATGCTGCCAAACATACCCTTGTAAAACTGACTATCCTACCGATCCTTGACTTAGGCGATGTCATTTACAAAATAGCCAACGAAACTCTACTCAACAAATTGGATGCAGTCTATCACAGTGCCCTCCGTTTTGTCACCAAAGCCCCATATACTACCCACCACTATGACCTGTATGCTCTCGTTGGCTAGCCCTCGCTTCCTACTCTGGCCCTCGCTCCCTACTCGTCGCCAAACCCACCGGCTCCAGGTCATCCACAAGTCTTTGCTGGGTAAAACCCCGCCTTTTCTCAGTTCAGTGGTCACCATAGCAGCACCCACAGGTATATTTCACTGGTCACCCCCAAAGCCAAATCCTCCTTTGGCCGCCTTTCCTTCTAGTTCTCTGCTGCCAATGACTGGAATGAACTGCAAAAATCGCTGAAGCTGGAGACTCTTATCTCCCTCACTAACTTCAAGCACCAGCTGTCAGAGCAGCTCACAGATCATTGCACCTGTACATAGCCCATCTGTAAATAGCCCATCCAACTACCTCATCCCCACACTGTATTTATTTACTTATTTTGCTCCTTTGCACCCCAGTATCTCTACTTGCACATTCATCTTCTGCACATCTATCACTCCAGTGTTAAATTTCTATATCGTAATTACCTCGCCACTATGGCCATTTTTATTGGCTTACCTCCCTTAATCTTACCTCATTTGCACACACTGTATATATACTTATTTTTTTCTACTGTATTATTGACTGTATGTTTGTTTATTCCATGTGTAACTCTGTGTTGTTGTATGTGTCGAACTGCTTTGCTTTATCTTGTCCAAGTCGCAGTTGTAAATGAGAACTTGTTCTCAAATAGCCTACCTGGCTAAATAAAGGTGAAATATATATAGAGATATTTTTTAAACAACATGTTTCAAGCTGACCACCATGGTCCCTGTGCTCAAGAACATCAAGGTAACCTCCCTAAATGACTACCGACCCATAGCACTCACATCTGTAGTCATGAAGTGCTTTGAAAGGCTGGTCATGGCTCTCATCAACACCATTATCCCAGAAACCCTAGACCCACTCCAATTTGGATAATGCCCCAACAGATCCACAGATGATGCAATCTATACTGCTCTCCACACTGCCCTTTCCCACCTGGACAAAAGGAACACCTACGTGAGAATGCTATTGACTACAGCTCAGCGTTCAACACCATAGTGCCCTCAAAGCTCATCACTAAGCTAAGGACACTTGGTACTAAACACCTCCCTCTGCAACTGGATCCTGGACTTCCTGACAGCCCGCCCCCAGGTGGTAAGGGCAGGTAACAACACATCTGCCACGTTGATCCTCAACACGGGGGCCCCTCAGGGGTGCGTGCTCAGTCCCCTCCTGTACTCCCTGTTCACCCATGACTCCAACATCATCATTAAGTTTTCCGACGACACAACAGTGGTAGGCCTGATCACTGACAACGATGAGACAGCCTATAGGGAGGAGGTCAGAGACCTGGCAGTGTGGTGCCAGGATAACAACCTCTCCCTCAACGTGATCAAGACAAAGGAGATGATCGTGGACTACAGGAAATGGAGGGCCGAACACACCCCCATTCTTATCTATGGGGCTGTAGTGGAGCAGGATGAGAGCTTCAAGTTCCTTGGTGTCCACATCACCAACAAACTTTCCTGGTAGGGATATCCTTGTCTCATCGCGCACCAGCGACTCCTGTGGTGGGCCGGGCGCAGTGCGCGCTAACCAAGGTAGCCAGGTGCACGGTGTTTCCTCCGACACATTGGTGCGGCTGGCTTCCGGGTTGGAGGCGTGCTGTGTTAAGAAGCAGTCCGGCTTGGTTGGGTTGTTTCGGAGGACGCATGGCTTTTGACCTTCGTCTCTCCCGAGCCCGTACGGGAGTTGTAGCGATGAGACAATTGGATACCACGAAAAGGGGGTAGAATTAATAAAAATAAAAATAGAACTGTTTGGCCATAACATCGTTATGTTTGGAGGAATAAGGGGGAGGCTTGCAAGCCGAAGAACACCAACCCAACCGTGAAGCACAGGGGTGGCAGCATCATGTTGTGGGGGTGCTTTGCTGCAGGAGGGACTAGTGCACTTCACAAAATAGATGGCATGATGAGGAAGGGGAAATTATGTGGATTTATTGAAGCAACATCTCAAGACATCAGTCAGGAAGTTAAAGCTTGTTCGCAAATGGGTCTTCCAAATGGACAATGACCCCAAGCATACTTCCAAAGTTGTGGCAAAATGGCTTAAGGACAATAAAGTCAAGGTATTGGAATGGCCATCACAACGCCCTGACTTCAAACCTATAGAACATTTGTGGGCAGAACTGAAAAAGCGTGTGCGTGCAAGGAGGCCTACAAACCTGACTCAGTTACACCAGCTCTGTCAGGAGGAATGGGCCAAAATTCACCCAACTTATTGTGGGAAGCTTGTGGAAGGTTACCCGAAACGTTTGACCCAAGTTAAACAATTTAAAGGAAATTCTACTTAAAACTTATTGAGTGTATGTAAACTTCTGACCCACTGGGAATGTGATGAAAGAAATAAAATCTGAAATAAATCCCTCTACTATTATTCTGACATTTCACATTCTTAAAATAAAGTGGCCATCCTAACTGACATAAGATAGGGAATTTTTACAAGGATTAAATGTCAGTAATTGTGATAAACTGAGTTTGATTGTATTTGGCTAAGGTGTATGTAAACTTCCGACTTCAACTGTTGCTTCGTTACTGTTATTTTATTGTTGCTCTTTAATTGTTTTTTATTTTTCAATTTTCTTCTTTTTAATAATTTGTATTTTTTATCTATTTAATGTTTACTTCAGTTTATTTACTAAATACTTTCTTAACACTTATTTATTTCTTAAGGGCTTGTAAGTAAGCACCTGTTGTATTGGCGCATGTGACAAATAAAAATTGATATTTTTTTATTTGTGAGAGGCCGCTATGTGCCCACTGCCCACAAAATGAGGTGGAAACTGAGCTGCACTTCCTAACCTCCTGCCAAATGTATGACCATATTAGAGACACATATTTCCCTCAGATTACACAGACCCAAAAAGAATTAGAAAACAAACACAATTTTGATAAACTCCCATATCTACTGGGTGAAATACCACAGTGTGCTATCACAGCAGTAATACTTGTGACCTGTTGTCACAAGAAAAGAGCAACCAGTGAAGAACAAACACCATTGAAAATACAACCCATATTTATGTTTATTTATTTTCCTGTTACAACACTGTATATAGACATAATATGACATTTGAAATGTCTTTACTCTTTTGGAACTTCTGTGAGTGTAATGTTTACTGTTTATTTTTATTGTTTATTTCATTTTTGTTTATTATCTACTCCACTTACTTTGGCAATGTTAACATATGTCTCCCATGCCAATAAAGCCATTAAATTAAATTGAATTAGAGGGAGAGAGAGAGAGAGAGGGAGAGAGAGGATGGCTCCAAGTAAACAGGCTACCATATTCACTATAGCTTTTGTTTGTAGTGTTACCTATTTAAGTGTGTGCATGAATGCGTGATGTGTGTGTGTGTGTGTGTGTCGTTTTGTCGAACCCGTCTCTGTACAGATCCGAGGACACTCTTATCAGAGACGGGAAACCATTGAGCTTTGAAACAGGATAAAATAGGCATACTTCTGTGTTCCCGTAGAAACATGCCATTTGATATTAGTGCAGTCAACGGTAGGTGGTGCTGTTTACATAAAACAAAAATCCCCACCTCGTTTAGAATGGCTAGTAGCCTATCTGCGTGGAACTACCACACCCAGAATGCAACTGCTTGGCTTTGTTGCCGGAAAACATCCGTTCAAGATGAACACACATGAACTCCAAAGGTACAGTGCAACTACAGCGACAAAGGTACTGTTTTAAAGACAGTAATGCAGCCGTTCTGGTATAAGAGAGCTGCGCATTATCACTGTTATGCCTACTTTAAAATAACTCGTAATTGTGTATGTGGATAATGAATGTAATAGCCGCTAACGTTGAGGACTAACTGAGTTAGCACTCCCATTAATAAGCTAAATAACGTTGCTTCCTTTGTCTGCAGGGATGGAAAGGGAGTTGTGGAGAAGGACGAACCGGGTCAGGTGGTCAATGTTGTACGGTTCCATGGTAGCCTCCCGTTTTCTGCACGTGGAGTTGGAGCTGAACGTTCACCTTCGCCAGCTGTCGTTAAGTGAGCCCGTGCGCTACAATCCACTAGAGTATGCCTGCGAACGGCACTGCTGCTTCGATTAGACATACTGTTGCTCCGGACAGACGATTCCCTTCGGCTGTCCGCCGCGTCTGTCCGATGAACCCGGGACGCTTCGGCATGGCTCAGGCCGGGGTAAGGATGTGCAAGCAGGTCAACGAATGCTGGTGGTTTGTTAGCCTAGTTCTTCCATTTAAGGCCCCTCTACCCTGCACTCTTTCCAAGGTCGTGGTTTGCCACTGGAATGCACATGATTTGTTAGCCTAGTTCTTCCATTCAAGGCCCCTCTACTCTGCACTCTTTCCATGGTCGTTGCTGTAAGTGGCAAAAGGTAAATAGTAGCCTTCTAGAGATTTTGGTTGATAGAGGACAATATAAACTCTTATCATGTATGAATACTGGTCATTTTCATCTTCACCATTGCAGAATGGAAAGGTCTGGAATTGGGATGAAAAGGATATTAAAAGGTACACATGAAGAATGTTTAAATAATATTGTCCACTCTGTTTGAATCTGATCAAATTCACAGTAAAGTAGAGTATTGTATTATTATCCACCTAATCATCAGTCCTCTACTCTCAGGTCCCCATTGGTAAGGTGAACCATGTCCATGATTGGCTGAAGATCACTGGTGAGGTGGGACATCCCCCTTCGGAGCACCCAAAGCGACTAATTAAAGGCATGGCCTGCATTCAGAGGGAAGTGAGAGTCACCCATTTCTGGAACTTCTTCCGCAAGCTGTGTGCTGAGCCAGCTGTATTATTCTGCCATTTCTTCGTACACAACCTGTGCCCACGTGTTCATGGGTACCACCGGCAAGAACCTGATGCCCCCCGAGCTAGTCATTGGGGAATGTGAGGCCCTCCTGTGCCCCCTGAGACATAGCACTGTGCCAGGCCGTGGCTGCCCTGGGCGTGACCATGGGGATTGTGGTTGGCAGAGTGACAGAGCAGCAAGCACAGCAAGCCCTCTCGGCTGCGGGCATGGAGGTACGAGTGGAGGGCATCAATTTGTTTACAAATTGTTCAATGACTCGTCACTCTGCTGTAACATTGCTGTCAGATGGTGTTGTACTGCCTCTCTGCTCTCCCAGGCCCTCTCACACAGTAGTTCCTGGTTGAGCAGCATTTCCCCCAGAGCTCTCATGTTTATAGGCCATGTGGAGGCATACTGCATCACAATGACTCTCCTCAGATCTTGTTATATCCATTACAGAGAAGATAAATGATGTCTGTATTTACCTCACTGTGGTGTGTACTACCTCACAGCATGTAGACAGCTGCCCTGTCTCTGACCTCTGACCTTTGTGAGGACATTCTGTAGCATATTACCTTGAAGCAATTACACCCAGATCTGGCTAAGAAATACCTCACTACATATTCCAGGTAAACGTAGTTTGTCAGTCACACCTCCTAATGAGTTTTCTATTCCCTCACCCAGTCTCAAACAGCAGAGCTTGTTACCAATAATGACCCGCTATTATGAAGAGCCATGGCTTTATGTTGCCTTCATGATGTAGCCCAGTGGGGTGTGACCCTTGGGGGGGGTGAGGGTTCGGGAGGAGGGGCATGTCCCCCCCCCCCCCCCCCCCACAAAGAAAATATGCAGGGGTGTTCCCCAATGAGGAACGGGGGCCGAGTGAAAACGTTTGGGAACCACTGATATAGCCTGAGGCTAATGACATCTTACTCTCAATTTAAACCAGGGTCCTTCTTGTGGTCATTATGGTAGTTGTTCTTGTTTCCCACTTGGTCTCAGCAGTGGTTTGCAAATTGGGAGTGAATGTAGACTAGTTTCAGTTTTTTTGTGGCCTTTGTAACAGCAATGCAATAGCAATGTTTCTCCTTTGACCAATTTAGTACATGTTCAAGCCAACGATTGACCTTTGCTGATGCTGTATGTATGGGGATGCCCTGTCCTTATCTTTGTTACATCTTGGAAGGACTTCTGCAGTTTCTTCCTCTGTTGGCATCCTACCATTATGAAGAAAGTTCTGACTGTCAATGTCCTACTGTATACCCACACTAGTGCATAGTACGTATAAAGCCCTCTCTGTAACGTACACCCCATTAGGTCATGTATGAATAAGAATAAGCCCTTGTTGATGACATAAAGGGCACTCAAATGTTCTTGTACCATGTTGTTATACCACTCAGGTTAAGCTTGTAATGGAGGTTAAGCTTGTAATGGAAAAGGGGCTCAAGTGTACAGTCCTCCTTGCAGGTTCCTCTCCAATGATGCTTCCTCCCTTACACACCATTCTGAACAACTCAGACAAAATGCCACATAGCGAGTGTTCAAGTGTGTGTGTGTGTGTGTGTGTGTGAACCTAAATCAGGTGGTCCCTTAATAAGAATGATATTTTTCTATATGCATGGAATTCATCTTATACTATGGGGTTGTGATGTACTTGAAGTTAGTGTTTTGTTTTAAAGATTTTTTGTCTTGTCCTTATTTTTTTTTTATAGATGTACATTTCTCATTGCCTTGAGGTTTCTCTGGCATTGTTATAATTAATGTTTTTGTACATGAACTAATTTCCACTATGTTACATTTATTTTGTAAGGCAATAAATTGACTATATACTGCATTCTCATTATTCAATTTTTTTGATAAGCCAGTAATTTGTATTATACGCTATGGCTTAGTGAGTCATTACAATGTAGTGCTGTGTAACAACATGCTATTAGAATGTAGTAACTAAATTGCACTGTCATAAGGAACTTAGTGTAAAGGACTTCCATGAATACTCTCTGTTCCTATTTTGACTCCAATCACAATGTCTCCCAGTCACCAGGAGTGTGGTGTGATGTTGTTTGTCTTGATCCTGGATAATGAATACATCATACACACCAGCGGCGGCCCTCTCCACTGCAGGGTGCATGTGTGTGAGAGAGGAAAGGGGCTGCCATCTTAACTGAGTTTGTCAGGAGGACGTGTCTGTCTGGGGAGGGCTTGGTGAGGCGGGACTGGGTGTCTGTAAAATGGCCATTATTTCTCTCTCACACACAAACTCTATCTCTCTCACTCTCTTACTTCAAAGCACCTGCAGTCACACATTCAAAGTCACATGTATCCAAATGCGGGCACTCTATCTGAACTCTCGTCTCTGCCGTGACACATGTAGTCATGTATGTGTGCATTCTCACATCATCCCCCTCCCCCACGCTCACTCATACACACACACACTTTCATATAATACAATCACAAAAACGCACACAAGCTCCCTTGCATTCTTTATCTCTCTCATACACACAATAAACACACACTGGCACAACACCACAGGGCTGAGAGAGCACAGCTGCAGCTCCCTAATGACTCCCATCCCGCTCTGTTTCGTGCCGCATTATTAATTAGCTCAATGAGCCTTGCCAATGGGACGCGGATCTGTGGATTAGTCCTGCAGTACAACACACACAAACACACACACACTCCACAGTAAGCACCCCCCTGTGTGCTGTGGTATGGGCCCTGGCTGTGGGTTTGGGTGAAGTTCAGCTGCTGTGCTGTGGAGAGAAAACGGCCTGGCAAGATGGTGGCTGACAATAGAGGGGTTTGTTTTATGCCGCAGTATTCCATACATCTGTTTTGACACACAAATGTTGCTCATACAGGTAACTGCCACAGTAATGGAAACACTTGCGTAAATGAGGGTTACAAAGTATATTGAAAGCAGGTGCTTCCACACAGGTGTGATTACTGAGTTAATTAAGCAATTAACATCCCATCATGCTTTGGGTCATGTACAAAAACGCTGGTCAGGCCATTATTTAGGCTACCATGGCTATGCCCCCGTAGGATGACAATGCTCCATCCACAGGGCACGAGTGGTCACTGAATGGTTTGATGTGCATGAAAACTATGTAAGCCAGTCACCAGATCTCAACCCAACTGAACACTTATGGGAGATTCTGGAGCAGCGCCTGAGACGCTGTTTTCCATCAACAAAACACCAAATGATGGAATTTCTCATGGAAGAATGGTGTCGTATCCATCCGATAGAGTTCCTGGCACTTGTAGAACTTATGCCAAGGTGTATTGTTCTGGTTCGTGGTGGCCCAATGCCCTATTAAGATACTTTGTTGGTGTTAACTTTATTTTGGCAGTTACCTATAGGTAAGACACACATTATGGTAAAATCAGCATTATGGTAAATGAGGGAAGAAAATAACTCCTCAAATATGGTCCAGTCTAATGCTTTAATCGATGCGGTTGTTTCTCAAGTGCGTCATTTGCCATTTCAAGACTGATCCCTTCAACATAATGTTTGACTTGGTATTTGTAGCTTGCTTGTTGCTTTTCAAACAAGAGAGTCCACTTGACTCATGATGTATTGGTGTTTGTATGTGCCCACATGAAAAAATACTATAGTATACTATGGTATAAATACTGCAGTACTCACTGTAGTGTTGATGCGGACTTTACTGTAGTATTCACTGTAGTATTTACTGATAACTATGGTATAAATACTGTAGAAAAAGAAAACCTGGAGTATATACTATAGTTATTAGTATTTTTGTGGATTCTAGTATACTGTAGTATTAACAGTAGTGTTTTTGCAGACTGTAGTATACAGTAGTATTTACTTTAGTGTTTTTGCAGACTATAATAGAGAGGTGAGAAGGAGGAGCTACAGAAGTAACTTAGCCATTCATTGTAGTCATTGCGCTCAGTAGAGTTGCAATTTTCTCTAGTTTTCTCATGTCAATTAACTCGTTACATTCCTGGATTACTCATTATATTAATAAAGTCTGATTTAATCAACAAATACGATAGTCAGTTGAGAAAAGGTTAAGGTTACAAGACTGTGTACATATCTGTCTGTGTTGGCAAAATCACTACATATCCCATCGAGCCAAGTGGGGAGAGGCTGCCCGTAGTCACAGTTTCAAGACCAGTCAGAAACGTCTAGCTAACCCTGTGCCAGTGATGCTGGTGGATCTCAAAACTGAACTTAAGTCCACGTTAAGTAGCACTGAGGAAGTTCGATTAGACTGATCCAGGGTAAATCGCGCTATGGGCCGTCACATTGCCGGGCAAAAGTGGTTAGGGAGGACGCCCTGCTCAAATCGAGCATCACCAAGCCATAATGTCAACAAAACAGCATAATGAATCATTCACAAACATAAAACATGTATTTTTTTACATATATGTTAAATGTTCATAGCAGTTTTCCTGTGGAAAGCAGGTAAAGCGATATATGCGTTTTTATGAGTTAATGCTTTGCGTGGGGCACCGGTGAGCCACCCGGCTCACCACCAGGAAGCAGCCCGGTTTCAAAACAAATTCAATCAATGCTAACCCTGTTCACCTGGGGCATTAATAGAATCCCCTCAATTATATTCTTTGCCACCGTCGTCTTACGAAGATATCTCGAACCAATCATGACTATTCAACAAACGTAACGTTATGACTATAACTATTGTTCCCTGAAGGAGGGAAACCAGGTACAACATACTATGGGGAGTCGCACTCTCATGACTTCGGTTGAAGGATCTACAATCAAGCCTGACAAGGCCAATGAAATCCACGCCTCACTGGAACCCCCGCCTTCCACAGGTGATAAACGTGAGGCTCGGATTCATTCCTTCAATTTAATACCGCTCTTCACCCAGCCTAGGAATGGGCGGTGCGGGGCCAAACAGGTGTTGTACCTCATTTCCCTCCTTCAGGGAACAGTAGTTATAGTCATATCGTTATGTTCCCTTTCAGTCAGTCAACTTTGGTACAACATACTATGGTGAATATAATCACGCCCCAAGCTGACACCAACGGATACTAAATTAAATTGCCCATGGCAGACCACCCAAACCTGACCCTGCCAGATGCGTCAGTCTGGGTATTGCAAACATGGCCCTCTGCCTAGTGACTTTCCCCTGTCGCAGCCGTAAGCACACTGTGTGATATACTGGGAGCAGTGACATCCAAACGATACAACCTCACAAAAGTGTGTGGTGATGCCCAACTCGCCGCAGCGAAAATCTCTTCTACAGGCTACCGTTTAAACAATCTCCAAGATGCTGCCAGACCCCTTGTGGAGTGGGCTTGTACACCGTTAGGTCACCCTTGCCCCTTGCTGCTGTATGCCAGGGAGATAGCCTCTACAATCCAGTGAGAGAGATACTGCTTAGAGAGCGCCCTGCCACGAGCTGGATTAGCAAAACAGACAAGAAGTTGGTCACATAGCTGGATATCCCAGGTCCGTTCAATGTAGGTGCGTAAAGCTCACACCGGGAGTTTCCACGGGTCCCTGTAGGCGAATCATCTCCATGAACCAAGGCTGCCTGGACCAACAGGGAGTCACAAGAAAGTATTCAGACCCCTTGATTTTTCCACATTTTGTTACATTACAGCCTTATTCTAAAAACATGTTTTTGCTTTGTCATTATGAGCTATTGTGTGTAGATTGATGAGGAAAAACAAATATTTAATCCATTTTAGAATAAGGATGTAACGTAACAAAATGTGGAAACAGGGAAGGGGTCTGAATACTTTACGAATGCACTGTACAATCCTGAAATCAGCTTTTACTGTCAATAGTAACACAAAGCTTAAAACGATGTTTGAGTGAGAAATACAGAAAATAAATGAGGTCACTTCCAGACATTCCTCACCACTCTATATACTGTAGTATTCACCATAGTGTTTCTGTAGAAATTACTCTAGTGTTTACTATTGTTTTCAAAATAAAAAAATTTGACAAAGAAGTGGAGTCTTTCTACTTGAGGAAACCTAATGGAGAAAGACTAAAGAACACACAGCATTCCAGCTGTAACGTGTGTGCTGGGAGTCGGGAACCAAGTTCAGGGAGTGAATCATTTAATAAATAAATGAAAACATAACAAGAAACACGAACAACGCACAGACATGAAACTGGAACAGAAACAATGATGCCTGGGGAAGGAACCAAAGGGAGTGATATATATAGGGAAGTTAATCAGGGAAGTGATGGAGTCCTGTTGAGTCTGATGACGCGCAGGTGCGTGTAACTATGGTGACAGGTGTACGCCCTAACGAGCAGCCTGGTGACCTAGAGGCCGTAGAGGGAGCACACGTGACAGTACCCACTCCCCGACGCGCGGCTCCTGCCGCAGGATGCCGACCAAAGTGACGATCTCGGGGATCAGGAGTAGGCCGGTCACCTCTGCTGAGGCGCGGGAAACCTGTCAGTCCGGCTGAGACGTGGGAGCATGGCGACCTAGAGCGCCGAAGAGAGCATACGTGATGGTACCCCCTCCCCGGCGTGTTCAGCTCCAGCCGCAGGACGCCAACCAAAGGGACGATCCCGGGGATCAGGGGCCGGATTCACAAAACATTACTTACAAAAAACCTTAAGCTGCTTTAGACAAAAAATAAGAACTTCATAAGATAGTTCGTAAATGCAATTCCTCAAAATGTTCTTAGGAATTCGTAGTTTTCTTAGGAACTTCGTAAATATCTTAAGAACTTTGTAAATATCTTCTTATGTGGTATTGACATTAGTGATGTGCTTGAAACTAATAAATAAGCCTATGTGACAGGGATGATAGGATTTGGCCCACTATAATAAAGTGTTGATATTTACATTTTATTACATACATTTTTTTTCTTTATGTCTCAAGAATAAAAATGTTTTAGTTGGCTCGCAAACCCTTTATACACACACAAAAAAACTTTATTTTTCACATATTATTGCCAGACTAATGTTAGCTACGGTACATCAAAATCAAAAATGGATAACCAAGGAAAGCGCAATAAAAACTTCAGCAAACAAGAGCTTGAAATGATGGTGAAGGAAATAGCAGCCAGGGAAAGGTTGCTGTTGGGGAGACTTGATTTCTGCGGGGTCACTGCGGTCACTGCAGACATCAAAAAGAGAAGTTGGGCAAGAGTGGCCGAGTCTGTCTCTGCCGTCGGGGGTATGGCAAAGGACAAAGGACAGTGACACCGTAAAAAAAGAAGTGGTCCGACATCAAGTCGGCTGCTAAGAAGAAGGGAGCTGAGAGACCATTAATGTGAACCAGCTGGAGGAGAAGGTATCGTCCATGATAGGAGAGATGGTGGTAGAGGGACTGCGCAACCGGTAAATTAGGTAGCTAGCCAACGCGTCCCGACATTATAGCCAACAACATAGCTAACGACGTTAACGTTCGCTAAGTTAGCCAAGTTCTTCTTTGCAAATTGACGAGATAACGCTTGCTCTTTAACACTTCTAGAATATTGTAATATATTGTTTAATTTGTTTTCTTGCTGTATTTAAATATCTGGTAGACAACTGTGTCTGTGGTGCAAGAAAACGTTCATGTTTACAAAAGTATCCATTCGTCTCAAGACTAGGGTTTAGCTGTCCTAAAGTTAAGTACATTTCCAAGAAGAAATCCTAAAGCATTATTATCAAGAATCCCATTTCTTCTTAACTTTTTTCTTAGGAAGAAACAGGAAAAACCTTAAGAACATTTCCAATAACTTTATTGAGGAATAGCAACTTTGCTTAACTTTCTTCTTAAGTCTATAGTTAAGGAAAAAATGGCAGTTAAGAAGAAATGTCTTCTTAAGAAGGTTTTGTGAATCCGGCCCCAGGAGTGGACCGGTCACCCTTGCTGATGCATGGGACCTGTCGCCGGCTGGGGCGCGTGAACCTGACAGACCAGCTGAGGCAGGGGGGCCTGGCGATCCAGCTGAGGCATGAGAGCCTGACGAGCCGGGGGAAGCAGGGGAGCCTGGCGATCCGGTGAAGGCATGAAAGCCCGACGAGCTGACTGTAGCAGAGGAGCCTGGCGATCCGGGTGAGGCTTGAGAGCCTGTAGCGGCTCCCGAACCCGACGTCATTCCCACCGAAACAAAACAACAACAAAAAACACTCCCTGATGCTTCCCTTAGGTGAGGCGTCATTCTGTGACGTGTGCACTGGGAGTCGGGAAGCAAGTTCAGGGAGTGAATCATTTAATAAATAAATGAAAACAAGAAACAAGAACAACACACATACATGAAACTGGAACAGAAACAATGACACCTGGGGAAGGAACCAAAGGGAGTGACATATAGTGAAGGTAATCAGTGAACTGGTGACCTAGAGGCCAGAGAGGAAGCACACATTACATCATCTCTTTTCTATAATCTTAATGGAACACAACATATTGTCTATACTTGGCAAGTAGTTATGTGTGGCACCACCACTTATGGGTGGCACAAATTGGGATATGGGGGAGGGGAACAAGTGGGGTATATGCAAATGAGGTACTGTAGTATTTACTATAGTTAAAAGTGTAGTTTTTTTGCAGAGATTACTGTAGTATTTACTATAGTATTAATCAGTATACTACAACATTCTCTATACATATTTCTTTCTGTTTTTATTTAACTAGGCCAGTCAGTTAAGAACAAATTCTTATTTGCAATGACGGCCTACCAAGGCCAAACCCGGACGATGCTGGGTCAATTGTGCGCCGCCCAATGGGACTCCCAATCATGGCCGTATGTGATACAGCCTGGAATCAAACCAGGGACTGTAGTGACGCCTCTTGCACTGAGCTGCAGTGCCTTAGACCGCTGTGCCACTCAGAAGCCCATAAAGCCCATATAGTAAGTACATTCCATAGTAAATTCTACAGTATACTACAGTTTACTGCAGAATTCTATAGTAAATTGTAGTATTTTTTCATGTGAGTGGTATGCGTATGTACATTTCAGCATCTTACTCCCAGGAACAAAGGCGCGGGGCGTGCATATTGACAGCCTGACCTGCAGGTGACCCCACGGCCGCGTGAGGAAAGGACAGGGGAGCTTTAGCCGGCCTGTCAGAGCCATCGATACTGTGATGAATGGAGGCGGCAGTTATTAAACCAGAATTAGAGCAAGGGAGGGAGGGAAGAGAGGGAGGGAGGAGGGGGAGATGGGACAGGTGATAAATTAAGGGATGAGGGGTTCTGCGAGAGAGGATGAAGGAGGTGTGGGTGGAGAGGAGAGAAGGAGAGGAAGGGGGATGTTGAGGGAGGTGGATGGCACAACATCAGCATCATCACTCTTTTTTATACTCCAGGGCCGCCCGTCATATGAGCAGACTGAGGGCATGAGGGTGGCACACCTAACTGATAACCTCCACACAGTCCACACATACAGCAGGAAGAGGGGGGGGGGGCATGGGGAATTTTCAGTTTTTTAAATGTGCAGTTTTAACCAGCCTCATGTTTTTGGAAAATCTTCTAGAAAATGTCATTTAAAAAACATCCTGCTTATAAGAAAGGGTTACTGTGAAATGTATTATATAGATTCTTGCAAGATGAATGTTATCATTAAAAAAGGATTTAATGTTTAACTTTAATTCTCCTAAGTGTTTTGCTTATCATAAGAATTGTTGTTTTAATAAGTCTTGTGTGACTCCCATTTTTCTTAAGCACTTTTTTTTTTTCCCGGCTGCAAAGCCCATCAATCATGGTGTGCTCTCGGAGCGTAGGACGGTGCACACATGGTACACACAGATAAGTCATACAGGCTAAGGATATTAGTCGGATCAGCAGGGGGAAAGGAACAGTGAGGGTTCACCGTGCGGTTACAACACGGACAAACATACACACGGTCATATGGGGCATTGATTTTCCCAGGCAAATCCGTTTACCATTGGCCATTACTGTTTTCAGTGTGTCTCGAGAAACTACGAAACGAGACAGATAAATCGGCACGTTTCTGCACCGAGCACTGTACTAATCACTTCCCTTCTCCCTTCTCTTCCCCCTCCACACCCCCACTCCCTCCTTTTTATTAGTGGTTTATTTATCAATGTTTTAGTTAATGTCACTGCTAATTTCTGCCCGGGTTTGTCTTCATTACACCTCTGGAGTCATTAGGAGCAGGGAGAGAGCTGTGTGCTGCTGGGTTATGTAGAGGCACCACACTGCTTCTCACTCACTTACTATGGTAATTCTCTGGCTCGGTCACGGCCTACCTCCCTGTACTAACTCAAACCACCCCCGACACTTTAGCAGCTACAACTTATTTGTTTTAGAGTCTAACTCAGTTTGGCTCCTTCAGTAAATGGGGATTTTGTCTATGTTTAGGCTGAGATGGCCTGAAATACTAGTTTACTGAGAGGAATAGAAGGTCTTGAATGAATGATACGATGGGACAACTGCTTGTGTGTGTGCGTGGAAGACAGAAAGTTGATACACATTGGATAGACGTGGCCATTGTATGCAAAGTAAGACGAGCCACATTATAAACGTGTATGATTACACCATACATATGGATCTATATTGAAAGAATCCCCCTTGGTAAAAGCACACCAGCAGAGAAAAGTTTATTGACTAAACATAAAGCTGACACTATCACAAGAAAGGGGGTCTTATTTAGCGGTGCGTCAGTAAAATCACTGGGGAAGCCAAGCCAGAAAAAGAAGACATACTACAACCTATGTGTTGTGATAATTGCGTTGTTTGCTTTATAACATATTAGTTGAGAACTAGCCTTGTGACCGTGATATATAGGCCTAAGGCCGAGACAATAAGAAGACACAGTGGCAGTATAAATTCAACAACAGCTTTGTTTTATCACAAAACCGGAGAGCAACCTCTGTCCGGTGAAGTCCACAAATCATATTGCATGTAACAAACAGTTACCTGGCCTACAGCATGGTCAAGCAAGTTGATGTTTCCAACATTTTCGGACTACTAAACTACTATTGATTTAGAACCATGGAGAGTTACCACAAGTCGCAAAGAAAACAGGAGCTGCCTCCACTATTTCAGCATCATTTCAACTTCAACATTTCAACATCATCTAATTGCCTATGCTTTGCCTAATACAGTGACAACTAAAATATACCAAAAACAATTTAGTCCAGTCAACATAAGCTAAATATGTGGCTGTCCATGGTTCTGATTTGTGTGTGTGTGCGCGCGTTCGTGCAAGAAAGAATGTTGACTCACCCTAATTGTAGAGAAACGCCAATGCCATCCTCCTCTCTTTCATTATGACGAAACAATCTATGACTCTGTCATACAGTGCAGACTTTTATTTTTTGTTGTCCTAGGGTACCTGGCTAATATGCTTGCTCGCTAGCCTAACTTCCTTTCATGGGCATGGGTTAGTTACACGACATGACCAAATGTATGTGGACACCTGCTCGTCGAACATCTCATTTCAAAATGATGGCCATTAATATGGAGTTGGTCCCCCCTTTGCTGCTATAACAGCCTCCACTCTCTGGGAAGGCTTTTCACTAGATGTTGGAACATTGCTGCGGGGACTTGCTTCCATTCAGCCACAAGAGCATTAGTGAGGTCGGACACTGACGTTAGGCGATTAGGCCTGGGTCGCAGTCAGCATTTCAATTCATCCCAAAGGTGTTCGATGGGGTTGAGGTCAGGGCTCTGTGCAGGCCAGTCAAGTTCTTCCACATTGATCTCAACAAACCATTTCTGTATTGACCTCACTTTGTGCATGGGGGCATTGTCCTGCTGAAACAGGAAAGTGCCTTCCCCAAACTGTTTTCACAAAGTTGGAAGCACAGAATCGTCTAGAATGTCATTGTATGCTGTAGTGTTAAGATTTCTCTTCACTGGAACTAAGGGGCCTAGCCCGAACCATGAAAAAACAACCCAGACCATTGTTCCTCCTCCACCAAACTTTACAGCTGGTACTATGCATTTGGCAGGCAGCGTTCTCATGGCATCCGCCAAACGCAGATTAGTCTGTCGGACTGCCAGATGGTAAAGTGTGATTCTTCACTCCAGAGAACGCGTTTCCACTGCTCCAGAGTCCATTGGCGGCAAGCTTCACACCACTCCAGCCAACGCATTGCATTGCACATGGTGATCTTAGGCTTGTGTGCGGCTGCTCGGCCATGGAAACCCATTTCATGAAGCTCCCGACGAACAGTTCTTGTGCTGACGTTGTTTCCAGAGGCAGTTTGGAACTTGGTAGTGAGTGTTGCAACCGAGGACAATTTATTTTTTCGTGCTATGTGCTTCAGCACTTGGCAGTCCCGTTCTGTGAGCTTGTGTAGCCTACCACTTCGCTACTGAGTCGTTGTTGCTCCTAGACATTTCCACTTCACAATAAGAGCACTTACAATTGACCGGGGCAGCTCTTGCAAGGCAGAAATTTGACGAACTGACTTGTTGGAAAGGTGGCATCCTTTGGTGGTGTCATGTTGAAAGTCACTGAACTCTTCAGTAAGGCCAATCTACTGCCAATGTTTGTTGATGGAGATGTGTGCATGGCTGTGTGTTCAATTTTATACACCTGTCAGCAACGGGTGGGGGTTAAATAGCCGAATCCACTAATTTCAAGGGATGTCCACATACTTTGTATATATAGTGTAGTTAACTAAATCTAGCCTTCTACATTTAGCATATTACATATTGAACTTCTATCCTCTCAGTCCAGGGGCACAATGTATGAATTTATGGTTAGATCAGAATCGCTGTTATAATCATTGGCCAGTACAGAGAATTAAGTAAAACCACAAGTCCAAATCCCTATCTCCATCCATGGCTAATTTAGGAAAGGGACAATTTTAGCTAGCTAGCTAGCCATCAGAGGACAACAACATGCAACAATTCAAGATGTTTATGTCAATTACGTATTTATTTTGATGCAGTTTGAAAGGGTGGAAGCCAAATCCAAACTGGTTTCCGTTGATACTTTTTTTTGGTGCACCAGGACCATTCACAGTTGAGCTCACTCAGTTTAGCCTTGGTTGAATGTTTAAAAAAATAAATAAATGATGTATCAAGTGAGGCCAAATGCTCACTGGCTTCCCTTGTATTCAATGCTAATTGCAGCAATAATGTCGTACTCTTTATGACCAGACAGCATCAGATACAGTAGATGGCCTACACATACAGAGACAGAGGGACGCTGTTTCGCTCGCTCGGATGCTTTCTCCAGTGAGATACATTCAGCCTCTTGCGAATTTAAGGGAAATAATGAAAACAGAGAGGAAAGAACATAAATTATTTTATTTCTTCTATTTTTCTTGTCCATTTTTGGGGGAATTCCCTTGGCATCCATGAATACATGCCACTGCTTATTTATGGGGTGTAGGCAGCGGGTGCAACTCTGTGAGTTATGTGTGAACCAGCCATAGGACTGTCGACAGCAGACAGACATCCCGCTGCCTTGTCTCCAGACTCTATGGGTTTAGAGCGGTGTCCATTGTGGTGCGGCTGGTAGTCTTTGTGGTATTTCAGAGGCTGTGATACTGCAGAAGCAACGATGACAGATTCTGTTCTCTGAATTTACAGATGGTATTCCTGAAGTAGTCAGTCTTTCTTTTATTTCAGCTTAAAATTATTCATTTGTTCTGAGTGATGACCTGTCAAACTGATAGAGCTCATATAAATTGCTGTCCTGCTCAGGTGATACTTGTGATTGAGTTGATGGATGAGAAACGGCGGTGGCATGTAGGTGGGAGAGGGCGAACCAATCCCTCACTTAATTAGAAACGCTGTAATTCCACTGTGGGTGCAGCTTTTAGAAACATATTCAGATCTGAATGTTAGACCTTTTGAAACAATGCGGAGGGCTCCGTATAACTCCGTATTGACATGATTGGTTGACGGTAGGTGGGGGCGGGAGGTCCAGTATAAACACAAACTCACTTCCTTGACAACTTCCTTCACAACAGCTCTGCTCTGTTCAGCGAAGAGCAAGAAGAAAATGCCCTGACTTCTGCAGAGGCCGTATCGCAGTAAATGCTGTATGGCCACTGCAGATGATGGATTGACCATGTAGAGCCTTTAAGGCAGGGGTGTCAAACTCATTCCATGGACGGCCTAGTGTCTACTGGTTTTGTGTTTTTCCCTTCAATTAAGCCCTAGACAACTAGGTGAGTTCCTTACTAATTAGTGAACTTAATTAATCAATCAAGTACAAGGGTGGAGTGAAAGCCTGCAGATACTCAGTCCTCTGTGGAATGAGTTTGACACGTGGTCTAAGGGCTCAACTAGATCAACAAATAAAAAGCAATTAAGTGGGGCAGCAGCCTACATCAGGGAGTGGGTAATTAGAGAGCGGTGTAGACAGCTTCATTCTAAATAGGTACTAAAAGCTCCATCAATCATCTCCACGGTGAAGGCTCCCGCTCAGGTCATGTGATTCACACACAATGCTCTGAGAGGAACAAGCAAGAGGAGTGACGAGTGTGTGCATGTGTGAGAGAGACTATGAGTGTGTGTCAGGGGTTAATGGGAGTCTCATCTGGAAAGGTTCGAAAGCTGATTGGATAGATGGAGTCTTTTGTCATGTCCTTTCTGTCGTAGCTCAGGCAGAAGTCAAATAGACCTCCCGTTGACCTTGGGTCACATGATAAAAAATTAGGGAGGGATGAAATGGAGGGTTTTAAGAGACAGAAAAGACTATGATTTTTTTAATGTAGTATACACACAGCGTACTTTAGGTAAATTGTAACTACAAATGCATACGTTTCTGTGATGCCATTCAAATTGTGCTGCCAATTTTGCATTGCAGAATTCCCTTGTGATTGGTTGGATGCAAGGTGGTAAGGTTGAGGATACAAAGTTCAAAGTTCATGAACTGGGCACTCCCATTGTGAGCTGAAAGTAATGGGATAATGAAACACAAAGGACACAGCATCCTTGAACTGTGCTGTTCCCCCCCACACTCTAACAAGAAAAGGTTCCTTGAGTATTCTTTAGGGGTTCTTCAAATTGAAGCTGTGGGGGAACCCCTATTAATGGATCCTTGAAGAACCTTTTAAAGAACCTTTTGGGGTTCATTTTTTATCTACACCCCCTCCCTTATTATTATTATGAATAATAATACACATAACAATAACACAATATTTGAGTTCTCAGTGTTTATTATGATTTTAGTGGCAAAGCAGAATAAAAAAATCAAAATATGAGGTAAACTCCTTGTCACGCCCTGACCTTAGAGAGCCTTTTTATGTCTCTAGTTGGTTTGGTCAGGGTGTAATTTGGGGTGGGCATTCTATGTTTTGTTTTCTATGTTTCTTTATTTCTATGTTTTGGCCGGGTATGGTTCTCAATCAGGGACAGCTGTCTATCGTTGTCTCTGATTGGGAATCATACTTAGGTAGCCCTTTTTCCCTCCTTTCAGTGTGGGTAGTTGACTTTTGTTAGTGGCACTAAGCCCTGTAAGCTTCACGGTTGTTTTTCCATTTGTCTCCCCAGCCTGGTGAGCCCTGTGGCAGCTCCACGTACCAGACTGCCAATACGTCTCCTCACTCCAGTGATGATCCATGATAAGAAGCCTCCAGTGATGATCCACGGCACGAAGCCTCCAGTGATGATCCATGGCAAGAAGCCTCCAGTGATGATCCACGGCATGAAGCCTCCAGTGATGATCCACGGCACGAAGCCTCCAGTGATGATCCATGGCACGAAGCCCGCAACGAGGGTCCCCGGTCCGGGGCCCGCAGCGAGGGTTCCCAGTCTGTGGTCGGCGACGAGGGTCCCCGCACCAGAGGTGCCACCAAAGTGGGGTGAGCCAGAGGTGGCGCGGGGTCTGCGTCCCGCACCTGAGCCGCCACCGCGGATAGATGCCCTCATATTTCCTGTTATATTCACCAGAGGTGTAGGGAGGGTGAAGTATGTGAATCGTTTTTTGTTATTATACAGATGATTAAGAAAACATGCACACAACAGTATTCATATCTTGATTTTTGTAAGGGTTTTCATACACTTACCTTGTCCATTATGTATAGGCCTATGGGATATTCATTCCTCGATGAAACCCATCTTCTATGGGGTTCTTGGAAGAACCTTTTGGGGGCCATTTTCAGTGCCAAGAACCCAAAGGTTCTTCGAAGAATTTTGAGGATCTTAAAATAATTCTTGTTGAACCCCTCATTTTTGAGCGCACCTCATCCAACCTCCTGCCACGTTCTCTTCCTCCATATGGTTGGGAACCTGTTACAACTGGGTTGACATCCATACAAGCATACACTCTACTCCGATTTCTAACCCAACATTGTGCGTCAGTAAGACCAAGGAGCTGATTGTGGACTGAAGGAGTAAGAGAGGAGAGCACGCCCCCATCCACATCGACAGGGCTCTAGTGGAGTGGGTTGAGAGCTTCAAATTTCTTGGCTTCCACATCACTAAACACTTAACATGGTGCACGCACAGTCGTGAAGAGGGCACAGATTTGGTATTGACCCTGGGGTCCTCACAAAGTTCTCCAGCTGCATCATCGAGAGGATCTAGACTGGCTGCATCACCGCTTGGTATGGCAAATACACAACCCATGACCACAAAGCGATACAGAGGGTGGTGCGGACAGGCCAGAACATCACCGGGGGTAAGCTCCCTGCCATTCAGGACCTCTATATCAAGCGGTGCCAGAGGAAGGCCCGAAAAATTGCCAAAGACTCCAGCCACCCAAGCCATAGACTGTTCACTCTGCTACCGTCTGGCAGAGGGAACAGCTCTCGAACCAACAGGCTCCGAGACAGCTGTCGTGGAAATTCTAATCAAGTGAGAGAGACTTTTCTTCAAACAATCAATCTTTATTTGATATTGATTAATTATTGCAATAATGGAGCTGGTCAACGACCCACCCGTAGATGATTCATTGAGAGCCCAATTAATACAGAAACGCAAGGGGTTTATATAGAAAGCCAAACACTTCTTAGTCATGCTTGGTTCCACCCCTCCCCGGCAGATCGAGGCATCATAAGCTACCTTGTTTTCTTCTTGTGGCTATGTGTATCGGTTCATAGCACACAAACAAGTGATTACCTAAGTTTCGCTCTGTTCAAGCCAGCCTCTGTTTGCCTCACATCTCCACACAGCTGTGCCCTTGAAAGATATCAGAAGAACAGGATGGATTGAGACACTGTGATCACTCACAGAGGCTCTTTGTCTTGACCATGTGACTAAGTTGAACAGAAGCGAAGATGATTGGAAACATTCTGTTCCTCAAGTTTATCTCTATACCGAGTCGCAAGTTATTTCTGAGTCGCCCCATGTCCTTGACGATACCCCCAGACCAGCTGCAGGGAGCAGAGAGGGGTGAACCATCCTTACTCAGAAGCACATTATTGCAAATTATGAAAATCTCTTAGCCAATGTTAAGCATATAATTGTTAACTATTAATATTAAACAAAGCAGGTAAATACATAATTTCTCTCACACAGCTTCTACCCCCAATACGTAAGACTGCTAAACAGCCAGACAGCTAAATAGTCAATTAAGAGTACCCAAACTATCTGCACTCTCTACGCACACTCACTATGCTATATACAGTATACAAACCATATACACACACTACATTGACACACAAAAACAACACACATTCACTAAATATGCACACACACACATAACCAGAGTATATGAGTGGAGCGTGCCCAATTTGACTGGAGCTGTGGAGCGAGATTCCCAAAGGCTGGAGCCTTCTCGCCCGCCCAAGTAGTGCTCCACTAGCGCTCACTTTACGAGCTCAGGGCATGCCCGCCCCAGCACGCATTTGTAGTCTACTTGTGTGCTGCTATAGCCAAATCAAATCAAATTGATTTATATAGCCCTTCTTACATCAGCTGATATCTCAAAGTGCTGTACAGAAACCCAGCCTAAAACCCCAAACAGCAAGCAATGCAGGTGTAGAAGCACGGTGGCTAGGAAAAACTCCCTAGAAAGGCCAAAACCTAGGAAGAAACCTAGAGAGGAACCAGGCTATGAGGGCTGGCCAGTACTCTTCTGGCTGTGCTGGGTGGAGATTATAACAGAACATGGCCAAGATGTTCAAATGTTCATAAATGACCAGCATGGTCAAATAATAATATTCACAGTAGTTGTCGAGGGTGCAACAAGTCAGCACCTCAGGAGTAAATGTCAGTTGGCTTTTCATAGCCGATCATTGAGAGTATCTCTACCGCTCCTGCTGTCTCTAGAGAGTTGAAAACAGCAGGTTTGGGACAGGTAGCACGTCCGGTGAACAGGTCAGGGTTCCATAGCCGCAGGCAGAACAGTTGAAACTGGAGCAGCAGCACGGCCAGGTGGACTGGGGAAAGCAAGGACTCATCATGCCAGGTAGTCCTGAGGCATGGAGAGAGAGAAAGAGAGAGAGAGAGAAAGAGAGAATTAGAGAGAGCATACTTAAATTCACACAGGACACCAGATAAGACAGGAGAAATACTCCAGATATAACAGACTGACCCTAGCCCCCCGACACATAAACTACTGCAGCATAAATACTGGAGGCTGAGACAGGAGGGGTCAGGAGACACTGTGGCCCCATCCGATGATACCCCGGGACAGGGCCAAACAGGCAGGATTTAACCCCACCCACTTTGCCAAAGCACAGCCCCCACACCACTAGAGGAATATCTTCAACCACCAACTTACCATCMTGAGACAAGGCCGAGTATAGCCCACAAAGATCTCCGCCAAGGCACAACCCAAGGGGGGGCGCCAACTCAGACAGGAAGACCACGTCAGTGACTCAACCCACTCAAGTGACGCACCCCTCCTAGGTACGGCATGGAAGAGCACCAGTAAGCCAGTGACTCAGCCCCTGTAATAGGGTTAGAKGCAGAGAATCCCAGTGGAGAGAGGGGAACCGGCCAGGCAGAGACAGCAAGGGCGGTTCGTGGCTCCAGTGCCTTTCCGTTCACCTTCACACTCCTGGGCTAGACTACACTCGATCATAGGACCTACTGAAGAGATGAATCTTCAATAAAGACTTAAAGGTTGAGACCGAGTCTGCGTCTCTCACATGGGTAGGCAGACCATTCCATAAAAATGGAGCTCTATAGGAGAAAGCCCTGCCTCCAGCTGTTTGCTTAGAAATTCTTGGGACAATTAGGAGGCCTGCGTCTTGTGACCGTAGCGTACGTGTAGGCATGTACGGCAGGACCAAATCGGAAGGATAGGTAGATAAGAATCTCGCTCCCTTGCTTTAGCTAGTGTCATGGACTATTTTAAGTATTTTCATAAAGAAACTGAAAAAACACATAGGTGCTAAATCAAGGTGACTTACAAAGATGAAGACCAAGAGCAAGAGAGGGAGTGTGGTGATTTAGTGTCCACAACTAAAAAATCATTGTGTAATCTGGAAAGACACGTATCCCAAAAGCTTGCTATGTGCCAGTGGCGACCCGTTATTCAGGGCAGACGGGGCAGAGCCCCACCTGTATTGAGACCCACATTTTTAGCAAAAGAAAACATGTTTAGCCTGTTATTTGGGCATTAATACGTGTCACATATCAGTTTGCAAACAATGTACAAAAAATATATACAATTATTGAGTTAATAAAGCCACATACAAACATGGTCTCTTGTGCTTTCTTGAGTAAGGCAACTCCAAAATGCAGGTGTTTGAGCCTAGCTCAGTGCTTTATGTGGTGGTGGTGGGGCAGCCAGAGGAAAATATGGAGCGTACGGGTTGGTAATGTTCTCTAGTTGCGCCGTGATTGGCTCAGTGTTCTGTCACTCATGGGGACACTGTTACTGCCAAATCTAAGGGTAGAGCTAGAAAATGCAAGCCCCTTGGATGCTGCCATCGAGTTACATTAGAAGTGCCCATCCAAGAAGGCTCAAGGTCATTGGCCACAGATACAATTAAGTCAAATCATGTTATAACTACAGTAGCTTTGTTTGGAGTGATCATGTCAACATCATACTTTCAAAATCTTAGCTAGCAGTCATCACCATGAATCAAGTTGGCAATCTACTGAAAAATCATTTTTAATCCTTGTCATACGAAGATAAATAATGAAGAGAAATTATATATAAAACGTATCGGTGCTTATCGGCCATTGGACATAAACATTACACAACAAGTTGAAAATCGCAAATTGAACAATGAGTGGTTTGGAAGGAATCAGTGGCTAACTGCAAGCATTGCAAAGCAATCACCAGCCTGCTATTCAGTGGAGTGGCTGTGTGGTCCCAAGTCTGTGTTTAAGGGTCTCTTTCCAAGCTTAAAATGATAAACATTCAACATTGGCCATGCTGTCAATCCAGCATGATTTCTGCCGCGCTCAAAACAACTTAACTCTGAACTGGGAAATCTGACTTCAGTGAGTTCAAGACAACTGGGAACTCTGGAAAAAAAACATCTCCAACTCTGAAAATATGTTTTGAACGGTCATCCAAATCAGAATTGTAAGTCCGGAACTCAGGCCTCTTTGTAGAGCTACGATACTGAAGATCACTGATGTCATCATGATTCAACCTTGTTTTTTTCGAGTTCCCAGTTGTCTTGAAAGCACCATAAATCCAGAGAATGCCAGGCTTTGATGACAAAGTTTGATGACAAAATTTGCCCACGGAGGACCACTGCTCCACCTTACTGTTCAAGTGAGTAAGGTGAGTCCAAAAATGTTTTTTGATGTTACTGCATAAATGATGTAATATGCCAGGGAGATATGTATACTGTAGCGAAGAAAGTAATACTAAGTGTATGTTGTGTAGTAAGCTGTTACTAGCTCATGTGCCTCACCCTAACAATTCGGTCTATTTTCCCCTCTTAATTTTGCCTACTGTTCTGACTTGGTGGTGCACATGTAGCCTATAACCTGTATAAGAGTTCAGTGACCAGCTGGAGGAAGACGATACAACAGCACCCTCCTCAGGGGATAGGTACTGTAAAGTGTAAAGCCAATTAGTGCACACCTGAGCCCACTAATTGCTTTGTGTCTTCCTCTATATAGGTGTGCCAGGAGAAGAGCTTGGGGGGAATTGGGAGTAGGGATGGGGACTTGTGAGGAAGTCTGATTTTCCTACCGCAGAGAAAGCTTCTTTTACTGGGGCACCTTGGCTCTCTGTTAACAAAGGCAGGCTACAGGTAGAGAGAAGTGTTCCTCCTGTAACTATTAAGTAGAAACTATAGTCAAAAGACAGGAGTAGCCGTTTGTTGTTTTGCTTTCCCTTTTTAGTCACGGCCTTTTGGTCAACGGCTTAGTTTATGTTTATTTGTTTTGTTAGGCTGGTGTTTTAGCGTTGGACGTTACCCTGTACTGGAGTTATAATGTCGGGCAAAAGAAGACCTATTTAGTAAAACAATCACAAGAAAAGGAATAACAACCACGGCCTCTGGTCTGTTCATTTTGTGCCTCCTGCCTGTGTTTGGGTGTTTTGGTCAAGCTGATCCGTTCACACCTGTTTTAGAGAAATGTAATCATTGAATATTGTAAGAGCTTTAATTGTCTGCTTATATGCACCCTTCAATTATCCTACGGTTGTGACTTGGTGTACAGGGAGAACACTGTAAGAATGGCCCATGTTCTGACTTCTGTCGCTGTACATTTCAAAAGTGCTGAACAAATAAACTCAGCAAAAAAAGAAACATCCCTTTTTCAGGACCCTGTCTTTCAAAGATAATTCGTAAAAATCCAAATAACTTCACAGATCTTCATTGTAAAGGGTTTAAACACTGTTTCCCATGCTTGTTCAATGAACCATAAACAATTAATGAACATGCACCTGTGGAACGGTCATTAAGACACAGCTTACAGGCGGTAGGCAATTAAGGTCACAGTTATGAAAACTTAGGACACTAAAGAGGCCTTTCTACTGACTCTGAAAAACACACAAAAAAAGATGCCCAGGGTCCCTGCTCATCTGCGTGAACGTGCCTTAGGCATGCTGCAAGGAGGCATGAGGACTGCAGATGTGGCCAGGGCAATAAATTGCAATGTCCGCACTGTGAGACGCCTAAGTCAGCGCTACAGAGAGACAGAACGGACAGCTGATTGTCCTCGCAGTGGCAGACCACATGTAACAACACCTGCACAGGATTGGTACATCTGAAAATCACACCTGCGGGACAGGTACAGGATGGTAACAGAAACTGCCCGAGTTACATCAGGAACGCACAATCCCTCTATCAGTGTTCAGATTGTCCGCAATAGGCTGAGAGAGGCTGTACTGAGGGCTTGTAGGCCTGTTGTAATTCAGGTCCTCACCAGACATCACCGGCAACAATGTCGCCTATGGGCACAAACCCACCGTCGCTAGACGAGACAGGACTGGCAAAAAGTGCTCTTCACTGACGAGTCGCGGTTTTGTCTCACCAGAGGTGATGGTAGGATTTGCGTTTATCGTCGAAGGAATGAGCGTTACACCGAGGCCTGTACTCTGGAGCAGGATCAAGGTAGGGTCCTTCATGGTCTGGGGCGGTGTGTCACAGCATCATCGGACTGAGCTTGTTGTCATCGCAGGCAATCTCAACGCTGTACGTTACAGGGAAGACATCCTCCTTCCTCATGTGGTACCTTTCCTTCAGGCTCATCCTGACATGACCCTCCAGCATGACAATGCCACCAGCCATACTGTTCGTTCTGTGCGTGATTTCCTGCAAGACAGGAATGTCAGTGTTCTTCCATGGCCAACGAATAGCCCGGATCTCTATTCCATTGAGCACGTATGGGACCTGTTGGATCAGAGGGTGAGGGTTAGGGCCATTCCCCCCAGAAATGTCCAGGAACTTGCAGGTGCCTTGGTGGAAGAGTGGGGTAACATCTCACAGCAAGAACTGGCAAATCTGGTGCAGTCAATGAGGAGGAGATCCACTGCAGTACTTAATGCAGCTGGTGGCCACACCAGATACTGACTGTTACTTTTGATTTTGACCCCCCCCTTTGTTCAGAGACACATTATTACATTTCTGTTAGTCACATGTCTGTGGAACTTGTTCAGTTTGTCTCAGTTGTTGAATCTTGTTATGTTCATACAATTATTTACACATGTTAAATTTGCTGAAAATAAACGCAGTTGACAGTGAGAGGACGAGTTATTTGGCAACTTTAGTTGTTAATGATATAAACCTTAGAATGTCTTAGAAATCAAAATATATATGGGCTGCATGGTGCGACTACAGGCTATTGACGATTTGAGAAAGAAGTTTCTTGCCCCAGGCTGCACAGCTGTTCTCTCATCAAGTGATCATATTTTCACACATCCTACTATTCTCAATTTAATTTTAGAATGGCCCATTGTCAAATGGGTAGGGGTAGGGGAAAAAAGACATGTAATCTGTATGCCCTCAATTAGCAAATGGAGGCCATGTGGCATTCCTTGTGGTCGGTTTTATAGGCTACTTGGGTTTTATAGCGGAGTATGTGCTTAATATGAGTAGCTGAGAAATAAGCATAAGAACACTTATTTCACTCCATGCATCAACCACTGTTTGAGGAGCATGCTCTCGCTGCCTGAGAGTGTCACGCCCTGATCTGTTTCACCGGTCTTGTGCTTGTCTCCACCTCCCACCAGGTGTCTCCTATTTGTCCCCATTATCCCCTGTGTATTTATACCAGTGTTTTCTGTTCGTCTTGTCCCGTCAATCTTACCAGCTTGTTTACCCGTTTTCGAATCTTTCTAGTTGCTGTTTTCTAGTCTTCCCGGTTCTGAACATTCTGCCTGCCGTTCTGTACCTCCTTGACTCTGCCCTGGATTACAGACCTCTGCCTGCCCTATACCTGCCCTGGCCTGTTCCCTTGTATAATAAATATTACGAGAACTGTACTATCTGCCTCCTGTGTCTGCACCTGGGTAATATCCTGAGTCGTGATAGTACGAACTGGCATTGACTGACCCAGCAGACTTGGACCAACTCTGCAACACTGTCTCCTCACAAGAAACCACCATTAGAAGACCATTAGAAGGAGTTGCTACGGAACCTTATGGAAGGATTCCACACCGTGGCAGAAAGCCATGACCAAACCTCCACACCTTACTGGAGCAATTCTGCGGGCTATCTAATAGACAGCAAGCCAAAACGGTACCCGCCCAGACTCTCAGTAACCACGCTACAAGCTGTCCTTCTCCCCTTCCTACCCCGGCTCCACGAGAACCCCACTTACCTCCTCCAGAGCGCTATGCTGGGGATCCTGAAACATGCCAGGTGTTCCTCTCCCAGTGCTCCCTCATCTTCGAGCTGCAGCCCTCTTTGTTTACTTCAGATCGCTCGAAGATAGCTTATCTTATAACGCTGATGTCTGGGAGGGCGTTCGCCTGGGCTACGGCGGTGTGTGAGCAACAAACCTCTGTGTGCCATAATCTGGAGACAATTGTGGCGGAGGTAAGGAAGGTGTTCGATTCTCTGATGCCCGGGAGAGAAGCGGCTCGGAAGCTACTGCAACTGCGTCAGGATTCCCGTAGTGTGGCTGACTACGTGGTAGACTGTCGCACGTTATCCGCCGAGAGTGCCTGGAATCCGGAGTCCCTATTCAACACCTTCCTTCATGGATTATCGGAGAGGATTAAAGACGAGCTCGCAGCCCGGGAGATACCCATGGACCTCGACTCCCTCATAGCCCTGACCATAAGGATTTATGGGCAGCTACAGGAACGCAGGAGGGAGAGTAAGTCTGTTCCCAACCACCCTCATTTGTCCTCGGTTTTTCCCTTGCCTCCGAAGAATCCCGGAAGTCCCCGACGCCAACACTCCCGAGAGAATCCGAAGTTACCCGAGTTCCCTTGGGAATCATCGAGGACTGTCGACTCATCTCCTCTGGTGCCCATGCAACTGAGCAAGGCTAGATTATCCCCAGAGGAACGTTCACGCAGACTGAGCTCTAAAAGCTGTCTGTATTGTGGAACTTCATGACATACATATCCACCTGTCCAATAAAAAGCCCAGGCCCATCAGTAGCAACGAGTAAACTGGCATGTCATACAGGGAGTCTCCTATCTCTCTTTACTCATACTCCTCTCCATGCTATCCTGTTGTGGAGTAACCGGTCTAAATCTCTCCTGGTGCTTCTGGACTCTTGGGCCAACGAGAGTTTTATGGACACTGCTGTGGTGTCGGAGCTGGGGATCTCCACACAAACCCTCTCCATAGACGCCAGATCATTGAAGGGGTGCTCTATTTGCAGGATCAATCACAGCACTATTCCTGTCAACCTGAGAGTGTCAGGGAATCACAGTGAGTCCATGCAGATCCTGCTCATTGAATCTCCTCATGCACCCGTGGTTTTGTGATCGTCATGGCTCCAGAGGCACAACCCCCTGATCAACTGGGCTACGGGATCTATCCTGGGGTGGGGCCCATTCTGCCACGCACATTGCCTAAAGGCGGCGCAGGGTACGGCTCTATTCCCGGCCATGGAGGAGTACATTGAGGACTCTGGTTGCAGGGAACATTCATCCTTCGTCCTCCCCTGCCAGTGCAGGGTTCTTCTTTGTGGAGAAGGACAAAACTCTGCGCCCTTGTATCGACTACTGGGGCCTCAATGATACACGGAAAAGAACTGTTACCCACTACCACTCCACTCCTCGGCGTTCGAGCCTCTCCAGTTAGTGACTGTATTTTCAAAGTTGGAACTTCGGAACGCCTACCATCTGGTTCGGATACGGGAAGGAGAAGAATGGAAAACAGCTTTTAACACAGCTAGTGGGCACTACGAGTATCTGGTGATGCCATTCTGATTGACCAACGCTCCCGCAGTGTTCCAGGCTCTGGTCAATGATGTGCTCCGTGACATGTTGAACTGATTTGTGTTTGAACTGATTTGTGTTTGTATACCTGACTTCACTGCTCTAGTCAATTCCCATCAGAGACTTCACTCCTCACACTGATTGAGTAGTTTAAATGTAATGTTGAGCTCTCGCTCTGTTTTTGTGGATACCCGTTAACAAGAGTTCTGTCCGTGGTGCTGAATGCACAGTGTACTTTTCCCTCCGTGTAGTTCATTGCATGTTTAATAATGAAAATACCTACTGAAAGGATAACATGGATGTGGTTTATTTCTGTGTATGTTAAAAAAGTAAAATAAGTAGCATATCTGGATGTGATTTCAATCAAATTATATTTTATTGGTCACATAAACATGGTTAGCAGATGTTATTGCGAGTGTAGCGAAATGCTTGTCCTCCATGTTCCGACAGTGAATCAATATCTAACAAGTAATATCTAACAATTCCACAACAAATACCTAATGGAAAAAGGAATGGAATGGAATAAGAATATATAAATATATGGATGAGCAATGACAGAGCGGCATAGGCTAAGATGCAATAGATAGTATAGAATGCAGTATTTACATATGAGATGAGTAATGCAAAATAAGTGATTATTAGTGACTCATGTTCCATTTATTAAAGTGGCCAATTATTTCAAGTCTGTATGTAGGCAGCAGCCTCTCTGTGCTAGTGATGGCTGTTTAACAGTCTGATGGCCTTGAGATAGAAGCTGTTTTTCAGTCTCTCAGTCATAGCTTTGATGCACTTGTACTGACCTCGCCTTCTGGATGGTAGCTGGGTGAACAGGCAGCGGCTCAGGTGGTTGTTGTTCTTGATGATCTTTTTGGCTTTCCTGTGACATCGGGTGCTGTAGGTGTCCTGGAGGGCAGGTAGTTTGCCCCCGGTGATGTGTTGTGCAGACCGCACCACCCTCTGGAGAGCCCTGCGGTTGTGGGCGGTGCAGTTGCCGTACCAGGCTGTGATACCGCCCGACAGGATGCTCTCAATTGTGCATCTGCAAAAGTTTGTGAGGTTTTTAGGTGACAAGCCAAATTTCTTCAGCCTCTTGGAAGTCCATGACCCAATTGCACAGGGCGAGGTTGAGACCCATGGCCTCAAGCTTAATGATGAGCTTGGAGGATACTATGGTGTTGAATGCTGAGCTATAGTCAATGAACACCATTCTTACATAGGTATTCCGCTTGTCCAGATGGGATAGGGCAGTGTGCAGTGTGATGGTGATTGCATCGTCTGTGGACCTATTGGGGCGGTAAGCAAATTGAAGAGGGTCTAGGTTGACAGGTAAGGTGGAGGTGATATGATCCTTGACTAGTCTCTCCAAGTAGTTTATGATGACAGAAGTGGGTGCTATGGGGCGATAGCCATTTAGTTCAGTTACCTTTGCAATCATTGGCACAGGAACAATGGTGGCCATCTTGAAGCATGTGGGGACAGCAGACTGGGATAGGGAGAGAGTGCCCCTAGATATATCTGTCAACACAGTCATGCACATTATATATAATCCTGTAATATGATTCTGTCCCGCGATGGCAAAAATATATTCTAATGTGGCCCTCCATGGAAAATAATTGCCCAGGCCTGCTGTAGGGGGTCCAGATTTGAGTTGTAACAGTTTGAATATTTTACAAAAAGTAACGCTCCTATTAAGCCACGGTTCCAATATCATTTCCCAGTATTCCTTGCCTTCTTGAGTGAATTGTAGAGTTACCACCCATGACTCTATTTCTTAGTGACAGAGACATGGTTGTTGAATTCGGGTATTTTTTATCCTGTGGCCTTCACCAAGTAAGTTCCTAGGTGAATAGTATTATAATTAACCTCTATAACAAAATATGTCTCATAAAGGCAGCCTGAAACTTAAGGTTTACAAGGCATAAGTAGGGTTGCAAAGTTCCAGTAACTTCCCTGAAATTCCCAGATAATGGAAAAAATCCTGGTTGGAGGATTTCCAGGAATCTTTCACCTGGGATTTCACCCCTACCTGCAAGACACATTATGCTGGTTTGCAAAGAGATGTGTAATTCCTGTTGGAATCCAGCCAGAGTTAAAATAGCCAACAGTTGGAATTTTTATACACCCACAACCTACATTCATAATTACTGCAAGTGTAAGCAGTGGTGGGGAAAGTACCCACTTACTTCAGTATAAGTAAAGATACCTTAATATAAAATGACCCAAGTAAAAGTGAAAGTCAACCAGTAAAATACTACTTGAGTAAAAGTCTACAAGTATTTGGTTTTAAATATTCTTAAGTATCCAAAGTAAATGTAATTGCTAGAATATACTTAAGTATCAAAAGTTCAAATTCCTTATATTAAGCAAACCAGACGGCATAATTTTTTATTTACGGATAGCCAGGGGCACACTAACTCAGAAATCATTTACAAACAAAGCATTTTTGTTTAGGGAGTCCACCCCTACAGGCAGTAGAGATAACCAGGGAGGTTCTCTTGATAAGTGTGTGAATTGGACCATTTTCCTTTCCTGCTAAGCATTCAAAATGTAACGAGTACTTTTGTGTCAGGGAAAATGTATGGATAAAAAGTACATTGTTTTCTTTAGGAATGTAGTGAAATAAAAATTGTCAAAAATATAAATAGTAAAGTACATACCCCAAAAAACGACTTAAGTAGTACTTTAAAGTATTTTTTACTTAAGAACTTAACACCACTGAGTGTAAGAAACTATGTGAGTAGACTGCCTAAGCCATTTAAACTGGGAAAACCATTTCAGTAATGTGTGCAAAAAATCTAACTGCAGTTAATGATTGGACTGGTTTCGAAAAATGTGTTATTTATCTTTGTGTAGAATAATATTAATCAATCAAGTACATGCAAAAACACAGATATTAAAAACAATTCCCCAAAAATCTACCTGCAGTAGAGCATGCTGGGTAAAAAGTTAATTTGTTATCATAAGTTTAAAAAGTTGATGCTTTTAATTTATTATCATCTAGTTTTGAATCAGTACCACAAACATTTCAAGTAATAACTTTTCATTGACTCTGAGTTAAACTTATTACAAGTGTTTGAGTTCAAAATGCCTTGGGGTTTACAGTAAATGGTTGTCCTCCGCCCCTTACTGGCTGGGCATTCTGACGAAGTAAGCGATCAGTCTCTCCATTTTCAATTCATCATACAGTGCCTTCAGAAAGTATTCATACACCTTGACTTATTCCACATTTCGTTGTATTACAGCCTGAATTAAAAATTGATTCAATGTTTTTTTCTCTCACACGTCTACAAGCAATACCCCATAATGACAAAGTGAAAACATGTTTTTAGAAAATTTGGCACATTTATTGAAAATAAAACAAAGACATATCACATCCATGAGTCAATACTTTGTAGAAGCATCTTTGGCAGTGATCACACCTGTGAGTCTGTCTGGGTAAGTCTCTGAGAGCTTTCCACACCTGGGTTGTGCAACATTTGACCATTATTTTTTCAAAATTCTTCAAGCTCTGTCAAATTGGTTGTTGATCATTGACAAACATTTGCAGGTTTGCCATATATTTTCAAGTAGATTTAAGTCAAAAATGTAACTCGGCCACTCAAGAACATTCACTGTCTTCTTGGTAAGCATCTCCAGCATAGATTTGGCCTTGTACTTTAGGTTATAAGGGGAATTAATCTCACAGTGTTTGGTGGAAAGCAGACTGAACCAGGTATTCCTCAGGGATTTTACCTATGCATAGTTCCATTCAGTTTATTTTATATCCTGAAAAACTCTCCAGTCCTTCAAGATAACAAGCATACCCATAACAGGATACAGCCACCACCATGCTTGAAAATATGGAGAGTGGTACTCAGTAATGTATTGGATTTGCCTCAAACATAACACTTTGTATTCAGGACAAAAAGTTAATTGCTTTGTCACATTTTTTGCAGTATTAATTTAGTGCCTTGTTGCAAACAGGATGCATGTTTTGGAATATTTTTATTCTGTACAGGCTTCCTTCACTCTGTCAAATAGGTTAGTATTGTGGATAACTACAATGTTGTTGATCCATCCTCCGTTTTCCCCTATCAAAGCCATTAAACTCTGTAACTGTTTTAAAGTCACCATTGGCCTCCTGGTGAAATCCTTGAGTGGTTTCATTCCTCTCCGGCAACTGAGTTAGGAATGACGCCGGTATCTTTTTAGTGACTTGGTGTATCGATACACCATTCATAGTGTAAGTAATAACTTCACCATGCTCAAATGGATATTCAATGTTTGTTTCTTTTTTCTTTTTTTACCAATAGGTGCCCTTCTTTGCGAGGCGAAAACCTCCCTGGTCTTTGTGGTTGAATCTGAGTTTGAAACGATTTTAATTCAGGCTGTAACACAACAAGATATTAAAAAAATCAAGGGATGTGAATATTGTTTAAATGGCTAAATAATTTAACAGTGCACCAGGGGTACTTGCTACTTTGATTCCTGAAATGCAGTCTGTTGATGGAGTAGTTTTCAAAACCTAAATAATAATTTTGTTACATTGTTTGCTAGCTCAGCTCTTCATCTAGGAGACAGTTTAACATTTACTAGGGGAATAATGATCTGCAGACAATGATCAGCTAGGGGGAAATCAGATTTTCAACATTTTGATGTCATATTTATAACCATATAACATAGTGTATTTGGAAAGTATTCAGACCCATTTATTTTTTCCACATTTTGTTACAGCCTTATTCTAAAATTGATTAAATAGTTCCCCCCCCTCATCAATCTACACGCAAAGCAATAACAAGTTTTTTWGATTTTTTTGAAAATGTATTAAAAATAAAAAACAGATTACAGAAGTATTCCTGACACTTTACTCAGTACTTTGTTGAAGCACCTTTGGCAGCAATTACAGCCTCGAGTCCTCTTGGGTATTATGCTACAAGCTTGGCACACCTGTATTTGGGGAGTTTCTCCRAATCTTCTCTGCAGATCCTCCAGACGTGACGCTCGGCATTCAGGCCCAAGAGTTCAATCTTGGTTTCATCAGACCAGAGAATCTTGTTTCTCATGGTCTGAGAGTCCTTTATGTACCTTTTGGCAAATTCCAAGCGGCCTGTCATGTGCCTTTTACTGAGGAGTGGCTTCCATCTGGCAACTCTACCATAAAGGCCTGATTGGTGGAGTACTGCAGATATGGTTTTCCTTCTGGAAGGTTCCCAACTCCACAGAGGATCTCTGGAGCTCTGTCAGAGTGACCACTGGGTTCTTGGTCACCTCCCTGACCAAGGCCCTTCTCCCCCGATTGCTCAGTTTGGCCTGGTGGCCAGCTCTAGGAAGTCTTGGTGGCTCCAAATGTTTTGGTACCGTTCCCCAGATCTGTGCCTCGACAAAATCCTGTCTCTAAGCTCTACGGACAATTCCTTTGACCTCATGGCTTGGTTTTTTCTCTGACATGCACTGTCAACTTACATAGACAGGTGTGTGCATTCCAAATCATGTACAATCAATTGAATTTACCACAGGTGGACTCCAATCAAGTTATAGAAACATCTCAAGGATAATCAATGGAAACAGGATGCACCTGAGCTCAATTTCGAGTCTCCTAGCAAAGGTTCTGAATACGTATGTAAATTAGGTGTTTCTATTTTTGCTTTGTCATTATGTGGTATTGTGTGTAGATTGATGAGGGAAAAATGTAATTTAATCAATTTTAGAATAAGGCTGTAACGAAACAAAATGTGGAAAAAGTCAAGGGGTCTGAATACTTTCCGAAAAATAMCAAAAACCTGTTTTTTCTGTCATTATGGGGTATTGTGTGTAGACTGAGGAAAACGTATTTAAAAAAAATAAGGGTGTAACGTAACAAAATTTGGAAAAAGTCATGGGTTCTGAATACTTTTTCGAAGGCACAGGGTTTATTTATAGCAATGGTTATCAACTGTACTTTAGAGATGGAACATAAGTAGCATAAAATTGAGGTTGTGGTGGCAGCTGCAGAGAGATAATTAGGTGTACGAGACTTGACGTCAGAGTTACAGGGTGTGTTGAGTGGTAGTGTTCTGTCTTGTCCTTTCAGGCTGTTGGCCTGAGGTAGGAATAAATAGATTGAAATAGTGGAGTAGGGTGGTGGGGTTTCAGTGAGTGTTGGGTTAGATGGTAGGGTATTTGATGATTTATTTATTTTAAAAATTCAAGCAAAGTATAGGGGAGTTATACTCCAGTCTAGTACGTGGCGGTAATGCAACATTTATTGGATGCCAATGTAACGGATGAGAAATGGCTAGCTAGTTAGCGCTAATAGCGTTTCAATCGGTTACGTCACTCACTTTGAGACCTTGAAGTAGTGGTTCCTCYTGCCTTTGTGGAGCGATGGGTAACGATGCTTCGTGGGTGACTGTTGTTGATGTGTGCAGAGGGTCCCTGGTTCGCGCGAGGGGACGGACGTAAAGTTAAACTGTTACACCAACCGCCATTAAACCTCATTGAAGACCGTACAACATTGCTAACACTAGCTAGCTAGCCAGTAAATATAACTTTTTCCCCAAAAAATGTTTGTTAGTAGGCTAAATTGGACATGTTATGRATAAAATTAATCTGCTGTCGACATCAGAACGACTACAACCATCCTTTTACCAGGTTTACATGAATAAATTGTAATGCTAGTCCACCACAACATACCTGAGAGTCTCCCGATTAGTAAGGTGTAGTCTGTGTTAAATTTCATTKTGTATTAAAAAAAAAACTTTGAGATCATTGTGGGGGGATTTCGCCAGTGGTTAGAAGTGGAAATTGGGCTTCTCGAGAAAATGTTGTCCAAGGTTGCAACATTAACCACGGGGGCGGGGCTTAGCGAAGGGTAAATTATCTGTAAATCAAGGAAATAGGTCGAATTGAAGAATCAAAACAACTTGCCCAATATTACGGTTTTTAAACCTGATCTTAAATTAATAGATTAAGCCCTTTATCTTGTGTATTGGATTACAGATATGATAACATGTTTTGCCTAACCTGAAACCAGTTAAAATCCTGATGAGGGTGAGTGGTTTGACAAAAAGAGATTATGGATGATGACAGATTTACGGCATAAAATGAGCGGGGATAGTCGGAATAAACCCTATGGTTTTCTTCTGTCAAATTCTCACAGTAAGAAAATAAAGAAAGCATAAAAATGAACGATTCTAAGCTAAATACAGGCCGTTACGGGATTCGATGTCGGGCTGGCGAGTGTGTCATGTTTAGTAGAACATGACCTCTGAATCCGCTACAATTACTTATTGGTAGGGTAACCTCGACTGGCCAGCGTTTATCAGTGGTGAGGATATCGCTCATTAGTCTACTATAGGTCATGTACACAGGATACAGCTGGATGTAAACAGTGTAATGAAATGCTTACTTGCAAGTTGCATGAGAGAGACCGCGCCTCGTCTAGTTCCTCAAAATTATATAGCTCTGTTCTCATTGGTCAATTATTGGTTATAACATGGTTGCACTGGTGTCTCGGATTGGTTGGTGAGTGCAATTCGTAGTTGCAGACGACGATATGATTGGTTGTCGCAACCAGACATTTCCTTGACTTACCGTTGTCAGGGAGGTAGCGTTTCATAGGGTTTCGCAACTACAATATTGTAAAGAAAGAGCAACACATTTCCAAAGATGTAAGAAATGGTAGGCTACTGGAGTGCTGGAGTGGTGTAACAGTTGTGTTAAATTTAATATATGACCAAAATTTGATGTAGGCTTGAGTTGTAGGCATTGGATTTTAATTCAAATATTGTTCATATTTTAAAACTGTCTAAACTTGAGAGAATACGTGATACATCAAAAAGTGCATCTTTCGAGGCTGGTTTGTATTTCAAACTTCTCAACGTGTAACCAGCGGCTCCGTGGCGCAATGGATAGCGCATTGGACTTCTAGGTTAAGGATCGAAGTGATTCAAAGGTTGTGGGTTCGAGTCCCACCGGAGTCGAATTTTTGATCTGTTGATTGTCAAACATGAGTTTTTAGAATGATAATGAAAAATTAAACATGACAATAGTGCGACTACACAAAATACGCGTAACCAATAACTATTACTCTCCATAGGCATAAACGCACAGCTCTAAATGTACACTGTAGCCTAATCTTTCACAGAAATTCAAGACACAACATTAACCAAAAGCTGTATAATTTTATTTCCATCCGATGTCGGGTAGTTGTCTTAGTCTATAATCCAATAGGCGACGGTTTACTATCTATATAAAAGCTTGAAACATTAAATACTGTGCTGTCAAAAGTTGTTTGTGAACCGCTTGTTGCTCTCGAGTGCTCGTTCAGGACTATGCAGTCTGAAAGCGTGCGTAACAGTGCACGAGGCGTCGGAAGACTTGGCCTCTGGTGCTGGAAAAGCTGAGACGTCCAGTCATACAGTGGTGGAGCAGTGAAGTGCAAGGAAACCACATCAGTCTCACATACAAATATAGAATAACTTATTTAGTAGGCTGATGGAAAAACACATATCAACACAATAATTCCGCTATGAACAAATATTGAAAATACTTTTTATTTAACAAATAATTGTCTACTTTTTAACTCTGCTTGTTGGGAATTTGTCGTAAGTAAGCATTTCACGGTAAAGTCTACACCGTTGTATTCGGCGCATTTGACCAATGCAATATGATTGGATTTGAACAGGCACAAACGCTGCCCCAAACTTTGCACCAAATGTGTCCATGCATCTGAACCGTTTGATAGTGACCTAACAGGTTGGATGGGTAGTATACCAGGGGCATCTAATCACATTCTCTGTGCCACCCATGAGCATATGTGTCAACAAATAAGACTACAATGAGATTACTTTATGTGAGGACAGGGTCGCCCCTTCTCATTCTCGATAAGACTCTCCATCAATAGAAAGCTTTGGCTGTATCTCCCATTAGGAATTCCTAGTGTAGGTCATCCAGTATTACGTAGAGGTCTACTACAGAGTGGTATCAATACCAGACATAAACAGGTATTTTACATGCGTCATGCATGAGCAAGTAGTGGCCACACGAGTTAATTGTTCAAAATATTTGCCTTTCTCTTGAATCCAATTCGATTAAGTTAAATCGTTCTTGCGATGACATTTGGTTCTAATACTATTGTCTATCATTCATTTAATGTATTTTTGTGAGATTAATATCAATAATTCTATTGATTAAGCAATATATGTTTGAATAGTCTCTGTTTGTTTATAGGCCTATGCGGAGACGTTATTATTAATTTAACTACGCAAGTCAGTTAGAACAAACTCTTATTTACAATGACGGTCAATTATGCGCCGTCCTATGGGACTCCCAATCACGGCCAGATGTGATACAGCCTAGATTCGAACGAGGAACTGTAGTGACGTCTCTTGCATTGAGCTGCAGTGCCTTAGACCGCTGCTCCACTTGGGAGCCCACTCTCGCCCTGTCACACGTTAATGTCTGACAGGGAGAGAAAGTTGCACGTTTGCGTTTATCCAGACTAGAAACCAATATTTCACTCTCTCCCAGACTTGCAGCATCAGCTTGGGCTAGATTGATGCATCTCCGAAACCATGCATGTCATTCCTGCACATCCAAGCCTTCACTGAAGAGCCTAAGCGAAGGGGGGCAGTCAGTGCACACTTTAGTTGAGGGCGTAGCTGCACCAAACACAGCGATTATAGCCTACTATTATGCTACAATAGGGTAGGTTAGGCAAAGGAGGGAAGGGTTCGAATACCTCAGCCACTATGGCTATTCGTTTCTGCATAGGCTGTTCAGCTGGAACGATTCATCCATTTTTATTTGTCATTAAATGATTCCGGCATGCAGGCCTGTTGTACTGTTGTTACTTAACATTGAGGATAAACCACAGGGTGCTCTGTTCCTTTATTTCGGCAGCCTTATGAAGGTCATATTAAAATGACTGATCTCTCCAAGTTTATATTATGAAGTGCCCCCCCCCCCGCCTAAACGATAAATAAAAAGTGTATACAAGCGATCAATGATCTTAATGTAACAGTGTGCTCATTACTCTTCTACTTCGCTAACATCGATTGTTTCGGACTCAAGCCAATGCTTCTGTAAATAGCGGACCAGCCGTTATACAAAGTGATTTGTCCATTAACAAACGCTAGTTCGAGTCAATTCATTAAAAGTAAATTGATGTGTCCCTACACTTATTGCCAAGCATCACGGGATGAGGCTAATATTAATTAATATTAATATTAATAATATATCTGCTCATCTTAATTACAAATTACAACATGTGTAGTTGTTCCGTATGGCTATCATAAGATGAATGCACAAACTATAAGTCACTCTGGACAACAACAAACAAAGTACAATAATAACAATAATAACATACAATTGTCATGATAGTCATTTATTTKAATATGTATGAACTTTCCGATTTGTAAGTCGCTCTGGATAAGAGCGTCTGCTAAATGACGTAAATGTAAATGTAAATGTATTTTAATTTATAAACAAACAAACAAATTCTGAATATGTTGATGATAATAATAGTCTTTATGATGTATCAGACTTGCAATCTTATTCAAAAATAAATGAACATCCTGAATTTGAAAGTCAGTGAGCTAGAAAAAAAGGGCGCACATCCTTTTTAAATGTGCAAGTTCCCATTCTAARGGGATTCAACAAATATCAGAACTTATTCAACTTCACCCCAGACCAATTTAAATTTTCAGTATAGGCCTGTGAGAGATAAGTGGAGTTAGAGTGGCTTGTTGGTAATCGATTGAGAGAAGACATCCACAGAATTTGGAGAATTTTTACGCAAATTAATGTTGCTTCTGTCAGACCCGGTGACCGGGTCAGCTTTGTCCCAAGGCAAGTCAGAGGTCAAAAGGTCGAAGTTGAACTAGGGAACAAGTTCCAATCACCCAAAGAAAACCATGTTGTCGAGGAGTAAGTGAAGAACTGTAAACACCAGTAAACATGCAATTTGATGTTTCTAATTGAGGTGAATTTGTAACGAGTGAAAACACTAAAATACATATTTGAAATGTTCTGTAAAACTGTGCATAACATCATCCCCATTTGCACCTGAATTTAATAAAATTCATTGATGCAGTAGCAACTTATTTTCTTAAATTAGTATTATCTTAACATGTAGGGCCTAAAGAATTTAAAACATGTAGGCTATACAACAGTTTGCTGGTATAGTTAATTTGTTGTGCCTTTTAAGGGTTAATTTTTCAACCAATTTCCGACTATATGTGAGCCACTTTCAAATTCTGAATGTACCCCATCTCCCTCACTTTTCCGCCCGTTGTCACGTTTTTCCCCCTTGTGTCCCCCAAAACATATCAGCATAATGCGGGAATCAATAGTGACCAGTCGATTGTTATTTTTCTCCATAATCTACATTTTTATGGCCGTCATTAACTTGCCAGCAGTCATTTACAGTCTTTAACTTCATTTAAGAGACGAAAAATGTATGTAGATCTAGCCCAACTTTAAAAACATGTTTGTTGGCTGCACTACTTAAACTTTGAAAGTAATTCGTTTTGAATTGAATTAGGCTACTCGGTAAATTGGGCTAGTTGCTTTTTTCTCTACCCATGCTGAAATCTGTAGCAGAACCACTGCTGATAAAAGTGACGGACCCGATCGAGAAATGATAGGAAATGAATTTTAAGACCAGAAAACTTGCCGTGTCTATTAAAAGTAGCCTAGGCCTATGCTAGTCTACTTCTCTCACTGGCTATACAGGCTATGTGCTATACTTTTTGGTGTTTTGTTATAGGCTACTATCCTTTATAATTATAATTTTATTTCATGCTGAATTTAGGCATTTATTTAATATTCCTAATGTAAAATAGATGGTGTGTGTTCTCTTCTCCGTTTCAGACGGCGTGTGTGGGTACCATCTTGAAAAGGGTCTAAAAGCAGGTCATGTGCGATGAAGAATGTCATGGAATTAGAGTGGCACGTGCACTATGGGGACTTTCGCGGTAATTTATATCTTGTAGCCTAAAACAATGATTTATGTTTTGATTTGTTTTTGTAAATAGCCCAGATAAACTATTGCCACAATACTGAGACGGGATAACTACATTGCAAACCATTTCTATTAAATCCCATGGAAAATGTGTCGACACTGCCACAAGGGTCTGTGTTCAAAGAGCCTTTTGCAATGGTGTATAGAATTACGCTGATATAATGTTATCACCGTTGTCTGATCATTGACCTCGACGTTCTGGTAATAACTACGTGAGTAGGTTACAGCGGATTCTGTGAGACATTATGCCTGTAGGAAACAGCAGGAGCACTAGCTGCAAGCATAATATTTGATAATGAATTGGTTGTTGAGATAAGAACAAAACACATTAGGCTACAGAGCAAATTGAGAGATATGATTTTCTAAAATTACATATCAACCCCTTACAATCTCAGAGCCTATTTAATGACCAATATCTAATAAACGTTCCCCGTGTAGGCCTAACTATTATGAAACTGGCCATTCAAAAAATAAACATGTTCCACTTTAAAATTAATGATGAACTTTTTAGGCTTAATTAATGAAACCACCATAACCCATCATGACACGTACATAGATGCTTCACAAACCATTTATGAGCAGTCATGAGGGGTGATATAGAATGTCCTTACATCTTGTGCTTGGCGGAAGGTAGAATAACCCTTTTGACACCCTTTACCTAAGGTTAGACAGTGGTGTAACAATTACTCAATTGCCATACTTGAGTAAAAGTAAATATACCTTAAACAAATGCTCAAGCAAAAGTGCAAGTCAAGTAAAATACTACTTGAGTAAAAGTCTAAAAGTATATATATTTTTGAAGTATCTGGTTTAAAAAATAAGTATCTGGTAAAAATAAAAATTCTACTCAATTAACAAACATAAAAAGTAACAAGTAAAAGTAAATGCTATAGGCCTACATCAAATTCCTTATATTAAGCAAACCAGACAGCACGATTCCTTATTTTCTAGTTTTTATTTATTTTTTATTTATGGACAGCCAGCGGCACACCAACACTCAGACGTCATTTACAAACAAAATATTTGTATTTGCAGTCGGGATGACAATGCGTTATATTGATAGGTGTGGAATTGGACCATGCTGTCCTGCCGGAGCATTCGAAATGTAGCAACTACTTTTGGGTGTCAGGGAATATGTATGAAAGTAAAAAATATATTTTTTCTTTAGAAATGTAGTGGAGTAAAAAGTAAAGTTGTCAAAAATATAAATACTAAAGTACAGATACCCCCCAAAACTACTAGGAGCCTACTTTAAAGTATTTTTTACAGTTATTGTTACATTTGCTTTTGGGTGTGTTCATAAATTCAATCTGGAGTGCCAGAGTGCGCTAAGAGTGCGCTCTGGGCGTTCGTAAATTCAGAGCGTTGTCAGATTGTCAGTTCGTAAATTCAGAGTGCTCAGAGCCACACTGGACGCTCTGGCCGAGGACCTTGTTCTGACCACACAACTGCAGTCAAGCACCCAAGCTAACTGGCTAACGTTGGCTAGTTTGCTAGTTACTTCCAGACACAAATGAGAGAACACCTCACTCTGACCATTTTACTCACCCTAGCAGAGCTGGTTAGGCTGTTTTCATGTTATCCAGAGTGTTGGTGACTGTAACTGTGCTGCTGGCAACAATTTAATTATGCTTTTTTGCTGACGTTTACTGACACCGGTCATATTCAACTGGTGTTGAGCGTTCATAAACTCATCATTTATTCTGAGCTCTGACACACTCAGACTAGAGTGCTCTGAAATCGGAGTAGATAGCCAGAGCGAATTTACAAACACACCCATTGAGTGAATAAGGCAAAGTGAAGTTCTCATTAAACCTCAATTGGTATCCTCCATTGAAGGGGGGACCATGGCAACATCCATATTTAGCCTACATAATGCAATCTGTATTCCAATAATGCTTTTCTGCCTACTTCAGTTTTTTTTCAGTAGGCAATTCATGTTACGGACCTGTTACTTACTATGCTCTCTATTACATAGGGATGTTGAGAGTAGCCCAGGGCCCTTATTCACAAAGGTTCTTAGAGTAGGAGTGCTGATCTAAAAGGCTAAACTGACCCAAGATCAGCACTCTGAGATGTTTTATGAAACGGACTGCACCCAGCTGGGGCATGCAGTGCAGCCCACTGAGGTTTGGTGTGATGGAGAGTGGAGGAGGAGGTCAGTGAGTACCATCACTCAGAGCCTCTCTGAAGGTAGATTTTCCAGGGCCCTGATAAATGACAGGATAGGCCCAAACACACAGAGCTATCTCTCTCTCTCTATTCTTTATCTCCTTTCTTCTCTCCCGCTATCTCTTTTGCTCTCTCTTACTCTTTCTTTTATCTCCCCTTTCTTTGCTACCTCAACGAAAGGCCAAAGCACACAGAGCTATCTCTCTCTTTATTCTTGATCTCTTCCTACATCACTTCTTCTGCCCTTTGTGGCCTTTCTGTCTCTCTCACACTCTCTCTCACTCTCTCTTTCTCTTTCTCTCTACTTTAGGTCTGCCCAATTTATATAGGTTCATTTCTAACATTTAAGGTAATTTATATCAAAGACCAGCTTTTTACAACACCAAACCATTCCATTTTATCACTGTTTAGACTAACTTGGCTCACCACTTGACAGCAAGTAGGCCTACATTTGTGCCCTCTTTATACTGTATATCCTTCTATCACTTGTTTCTTTAAGACCTCACAACGACCCTTCAACTCTCTAAGAACTGGGTTTATCCTATAGTTGGATAGCATCGCTCCAAAATGTGATGTATCGTGATTGCGCTGACCAAGTGTCTTTATTAGGCCTATAGCTGCTCATTTGATATCAATGGAGAACAGTTTACCCTATTAGATTCGTTTTATAGCCTACGACACTATGACAGGAGCCATATTAGGGATACTTGAGTTGAGTACTACACTTGTCAAGGGCCGAACCTAACTTTGAGGCACGCGCGTGTGTCATTCGAATTTTCACACATTTCCCATTGACATCAACGCATGATTTAGCACAAGCGTTAAAGTTTCGCGTGCGTGTCTCAAGTTAGGATTTGGACCTTTGTCTCTTGACATGTCAAATGATTTATTAATAGCCTATGACTTCGTTGTATATGAAGTCTACAGCTCATTGTTCAAAATATAATTTTAAACATATTAAAAAAATACCCTCGACCCTTACCTGAAACAGGTTGACCTGTCAAGTGCCTCAATTCAATCACAACCTCAGCCTATACACTTCAGAAGTAATTCGAGCCTAGGACCCGTGATGACGTTGACTGCTTAGATTGTCCCTCGGTTTGTCCATGTAATGGCACCTTACCTCTCGCTTCGAGTTGAGGACCAAAGTTAGACAAAAGTTATTCAGGATCTGGAAATCAACACGATTCAACTTTTTATTTTCTCTATTAGAAGATCTGTATTTAAATATTGAAAGTAAATATATTTTCGTAAAAAACAGTTAGCCTACTAACTGAAGTGATCTAAAGACAATGACGATCTATAGTGGACCCATGACTTTATTATGGACTCAGCATTGCGTAAGCTGCATGACGCTGTGGCGGAATCTGGTAGATCCAACTTCTGTTGTGGTGTTTATATTTGTCAGTGAGACATACATTCATGAAACACTTCCTGCACATCGAGAATGTATGTTTTAAAAGTTCGTTTCAGGAACCATTCGAATGTGCCTTGACCCCATTACATCTTAGTAATTTAGCAGACGCACTTCTTCAGAGCAACTTACAGGAGCAATTAGGGTTATGTGCCTTTGTCAATCACACAATGACAGATTTTTCACCTTCTCTGGGATTCAAACCAGCGACCTGTCGGTTACTGGCCCAATGCTCTAACGGTATTTTGAAGTACAATATAGGCACATGTTTATCATGTCATGTTTCCCCAAACTATTAATTATCATCTGGTGAAATGTAGATTTCTAATCGAGGTCTACCTCTTCCAAACTGTTATCATAAAACTAAAGCACATTTTTATCAGTGGGGGAAAAAATTATAACATCCAAATGTCGTTTTGACTGAAGACTCATAGATCCATTCTGAAATCGAAGGAGACCTAGCAACACAATTAAAGTAGGCATTCTGACAAACTTTAGAAAAAGAGATTCACATTCTCAATTTTTCAAAACACTTTCAGACGTTTTAATTATATGGATTATATGGAACTGAAACCTTAAATTCAGCATGAGCATACATTTCTGTATGCTAAATCTGTAAATTGGATTAATTTGGTAATAAGGGGACAATTTAATGTGTTTAACTGTGGCTGTTGTGCCTTTGACATATCTTTTAGAGATTAATACAAAAAAAGAATAAGAGATGAACCATGCTGTCTCTTAACCTTTTAAAAAGATATATCTTAAATTATATAGCTAATCATTATTTGACCTTTTTAGGTTTTGAGGAACTTGTTTTTTTTCTGAATGTTTTACAATTTTCTAATAATATGCCAGGCTCCAACAGAATGGATGTATTTATAACAGCCGTTCATTTGTAAATATCCAGCACAGTCTAGTAATAATCATACTAATTCACAAATGAACAGTTCTTCATTATGTAAGCCACTTACCTTTATTTATTGTGTTTAGATGCCATGTCTGTCTTCACTCACATAGACCAGGTGTCAGGCGTTGTAGTAGAGACAGGGCCAGTCGCTATAAGCCATTGACACTTGAGTGTTTCTCATGTGTCTTGCTGTTCACTAGCATCAGTGGTCATTGATCTCTGAAAGGTATTTGGTCAAGTGAGATTTCCCCTCATCACTGGGTTCACAGGTCAGGAAGCTGCTGGAGCATCATGGGTCCAGGGCCCATATTCATAAAGCATCTCAGGAGTGCTGATTTAGGGTCAGTTTTCCCATTGAGATTGTAATGAAGGGACGGGGGACCTGATAGATCAGCACTCCTACTCTGAAGGACATCAGAAATACGGACCCAGAAGGCAGCTTAGCACTAGTAGTCATATTGACTTTCCTTCCTATATGCACAAGATGGCACACCTTTAAATTCAACCAACAGTGTATGAAGAAACAATGTATATTATATTTCCCTTTTGTCACTATTCTTCCTTTTGTTTTCTTTTGCTACTGTGTCAGTTTTTCATCATGGCAATACCACAGTATACTCTCATTGCCTTCTTGATTGATGTGATTGGGTGATATGGAGAATGGTAGTGAGTTAAAGACGGATAGAGACAGTGTGCAAATAGACATAAGTCTTCATAATAAACAGACCAGGGGCCCTGTTTCCGATCACACAGTGATTCCTATGATTGATAGATGAGTTGCTGTAACCCTTGCATGTGTGTGTTTTCCCTATAGGAATCAAGTACAAGAGCAACTCCTGAGGGTGTGGTTCAGTTGTGGAGAGGCCTGGATGGTGAAAAATAATCACAGTGTAAATTAATTGATGTGCCTGTGCTCCTCTTCATCCAGCAGTCCTGTTGTGTTGACTACTGTCTCCTGTGTAAACTTTTTTGTTGTTATGTGTGTGTGTGTGTGTGTGTGTGTGTGTGTGTGTGTGTGTGTGTCTGTGTGTGTGTGTGAGAGAGTGTGTGTGTTAGCATTTGTGTTGGTCTTGTAGACTCATCCTGTGTGTTTGACTGCTAGAGAGAATACAATTAAGATCTGTAGAGAAGCCAATTAAGATACAGTATGTACTTCATTATTGATATATGTACAGTACTTGTTCCCTATTTTTGATTACCATTGCAGAAATGGAAATAAACAATCAATAAACATAATTAAAATGTATTTACTGCTTGAGGTTGTTATTGTTGAATTACAATCATCTAAACATGATTAAAATGTATTTACTACTTGAGGTTGTTATTGTTGAATTACAATCATCTAAACATGATTAAAATGTATTTACTACTTGAGGTTGTTATTGTGAATTACAATCAATCTAAACTTGATTAAAATGAATTTACTACTTGGTTGTTTATTGGTGTGTTTTGAATCATCTAAACTTGATTAAAATGTGTTTACTACTTGAGGTTTGTTATTGTTAAATTACAATCATCTAAACTTGATTAAAATGTATTTACTACTTGAGATTGTTATTGTTGAATTACAATCATCATCAAAATCATCATCACCATCATCATGTTCATCATAATCGTCATCACCGTCACCCTTCCTCTCAGTGTCACCATCATGGGATATGGTCTGTTTGCATGGAGGCCATTTCGGGGAGATTTGATATACATTTGCAAATTAACAGCAATATGCAGTGCATGTGTACAACACTGAGACACATCCACGGTCCCAGCTGGGTGGGCTAATGGAATCCTACAGGCTCACTTCAACATTTGCATAATAAGCAGATCCTGTCTGTGTGACAGCTCCCAGGGTCGTCCAGGGTTCACCTGCCTCCCCTGCTCCTGTTTCTCTCCAGAGCATAATAAATAAATCTCCCGGTAGCTTTTTCTGTTTACCGTCTGAATATTAATTCATTCACAGTCGATAGTGGAGCTGCCCCAGAGACACACAGGAAACCGTGTTTATTTGTAATAGCCTGCATCTGAAACAGGGCACAAAAAAAAGTCTGCCAGGAAAAAAAGGTGTCCTTCCTCGTCCTTCCCTTTTCTCTTTAATTAACTCAGTACTGCATCACTCTTAAACCGACCTGCATCTCGCCAACACACACACACACACGCACGCACGCACGCACGCGCGCACACACACACACACACACACACACACACACACACACACACACACACACACACACACACACACACACACACACACACACACACACACACACACACACACACACACACACACACACACACACCTCCCTAGGTTGGAGGATAATTCATTTTTTGTCTGAACTCATTTTCAGCTCATGTTAATTCATGAAATAATTAATTACTAGTCATTAACTTTGTTTAAAATTGGATCATAAATGTGCATGATGTCTCGATGATTCCATGCACCTCATCCAACAGTCCATAGCCTACTCATGCCCTAAGTTTACTGGGTAAGGCCTAGATTCAATCAGATCAAGCGTTAACAGGTAATAGCAGACACCCGCATAGCATATTTTTGGGGGGTGTCAGAGGTGGAAAATGTGTTAGAGCCGTCAAATCGGTGAGCAGCTACTCTTGCGATCATTGTTACAAAGCCACATCCGAACCATCACGTTAGAAGTTCAGAGCTAGAAAATGTAGGTTATATACAAAAATGTTATGTTCAAACTGAAAATTCATTAAATGAAATAATGAGGATTTCTATAATCTAATCAAGGTGTAGATTACGTCTCACATTCCAGTGTTTGAACTTGTAAACAAGGCTGCATGGGATTTCTGTTAATCTGACCACAGTGCAGCCAATGGCAATGTCTGCTTTAGATATAATACTGGGAGACACTTGTGAATTTGACAGGTCTAACGCAGTTCCACCTCCAACACCGCCAAAGAAACCACTTTGCCTTTTCACTTGTCTGTCTAATCCTATATGAGCGCATACAGTACATCTAGTTTCCTGATAAACCTGCTAAATGCATTGGTGAGCCTTGGTGAAGTGGGTCAACCTTGGTACTCAGGTGAAGTGACCCATAGGTCAAGTGATAATGCTGTCATGTAATCAATCAATGCATGCTGAAACCCCTTCAAACACTGTGGAGACAAGAACAGCCAAACAACAGATCCAAACACCCTAACTGCTCGGTGAGATGATGCAAGTAGCAGCATTGTCATTTGCTAGCGGTGGACACGCCACACTGACCTCAAATCTCTCTCTCTCTCTCTCTCTCTCTCTCTCTCTCTCTCTCTCTCTCTCTCTCTCTCTCTCTCTCTCATATTTTAGAGTTCATGTTAAAGCTTGTTAACCCATTGTCTTTAAAGGTCTTGAACAGTGTCTTAACAATTCATTATCCTTCCTCTTGACTGTGCTCTGTGTATGTGTACCTTCTACAGTTGAAACCTTATCCCAGAGCGGAAGCAGATGTCCTTGATTGTACTTCTCTCAAACATTAGGGGAGGATGGAGTTGAGTGCTTTCTGAATTACAGTGTTGAAATAAAAAATAATGTTTGGCACATAAGTGAATCCCTAGATCCAGATCATATAACACCAGGTCATATATTCATGTGTTTTCCTGTGTTACATGAAGAGTTATAACCGCGTCCCAGGCCTTCATCTGCATCAGATCAGATCGACATCCCAATGACCTTGGTATTTAAGAACAGGGACGATCACATGGGGAGGTCAGGGCTGTTATGTAGTGAGCCTCACCCCATAGCGCGTTACGTCCTCACCTCCCCTGACAAGGCCCCGGGATATTATGCAGCGCCTGGGGGCCTCTCGTTTGACCCCAGTGGAACGCAAGGTGTAATTATTTGTTAATCTCTCAACCCTGGGATCACCGAAGGGATGAATTGGTGTTGACAGACGACTGTTAGCACCAGAGGTCAGTGAGCCCTGCTGAAGTTGAGCTAGGACTACCTGGGCTCCTGCCTGCGCTGTGGGGAGAGAATGATTGGTGTGAGCTGTGATGTTGTATCTGGGCCTTCGCTTCATTCAAACATGCCAACCTCTGTGAAAGTATTGAATGCTGCTGAGAGAGAGCGAGAAAGAGATTGAAGGAGAGAGGGATCCTTTACTCCATCTAAATGGGCAGAGTGCCGTGGACAACACCTGCCTGGAACCATAGTACACTGAAAGCGAGCCATGTCATGATCTAAACACACTGACAGGGAATTGATGTCACTGGTTAGGATAGGGGGCAGCATTTTCACGTTTGGATGAAAAGCATACCCAAATTCAACTGCCAGCTACTCATCCCCAGAAGATAAGATATGCATATTATTAGTAGATTTGGATAGAAAACACTCTGAAGTTTCTAAAACTGTTTGAATCATGTCTGTGAGTATAACAGAACTTATTTAGCAGGCGAAACCCCGAGGACAAACCATTCAGATTTGTTTTTGTTTTTGAGGTCACTCTCTTTTCAATGGATTTTCATTGGGAATACAGATTTCTAATTGACCTTCTTGCAGTTCCTACCGCTTCCACTGGATGTCAACAGTCTTTAGAAATTGGTTGAGGGTTTTTCCATTGTGTAATGAAGAAGTACGGCCATCTTCAACGAGGGTCACTTGTTGTGTACTGTTTGTTAGAGGCGCATGACCAGAAAGCTWGCTACAGTTTGTTTTAATCCTGTATTGAACACAGATCATCCCGTCTTCAATTTTATCGATTATTTACGTWAAAAAATACCTAAAGTTGTATTACAAAAGTAGTTTGAAATGTTTTGGCAATGTTTACAGGTAACTTTTGAGATATTTTGTAGTCACGTTGCTCAAGTTGGAACCGGTGTTTTTCTGGATCAAACGCACCAAATAAATGGACATTTTGGATATATTTCGACGGAATAAATCGAACAAAAGGACCATTTGTGATGTTTATGGGACATATTGGAGTGCCAACAACAGAAGCTCGTCAAAGGTAAGGCATGAATTATTATTATTATTATTTTTATTTCTGCGTTTTGTGTCGCGCCTGCAGGGTTGAAATATGCTTCTCTCTCTTTGTTTACTATGGTGCTATCCTCAGATAATAGCATCGTTTGCTTTCGCCGAAAAGCCTATTTGAATTCTGACATGTTGGCTGGATTCACAACCAGTGTAGCTTTAATTTGGTGTCTTTCATGTGGGATTTAATGAAAGTTAGATTTTTATAGTAATTTATTTGAATTTGGCGCTCTGCATTTTTACTGGCTTTTGGCCAAGTGGGACGTTAGCGTCCCACATATCCCAGAGAAGTTTTAAAATCAAAGGGATTTTTCATGGAGGCATTTATTTCAAGAATACTTTCAGCTACTTGAATCAGAGAAAAAATGTAGAGGATATTCAAATGATTCTCTATTACCAAACATATGGCATCTTACTAGTTATTTCTACTGATTTAGTTGACTGTTTTATTAATAAGGACATTAAAGTGACCCTTAAGTTGTTTGTTCGGAGTGTTGTGTTTGTTTGTGTTTACCCCAAGCCTCCTCATACCTCTGCTTTAACTGGCACCAATCATCTGCTTAACGGGAGTGCTGTTAACTCCCCATTGATTTTGATAATGTGCTGTTTTAATATAACAGAAACAGTTGTAAGCAATACAGGAAGTCAACTTCCCCGGATTGATGGTGAGTTACAACCCATCTACCTTACTGATGCCTCTGTCCCCAACACCATTATAATAAAGCAGACAAATAAATAAGGGCCATAAAGTTGACAAAACAAAAAGGGATATTTAAAATTCCCCAGTGAGACTAATCGTGTCCCAGCACACCATGGAATATCTGATCAAGAGAGGGGGAATGTGTTGCTCTTGGGGAAATGTAGTTTTTATGACTTTTATGTATAGCTGTTGGTTTGCAGTATGATTAAAAATAAGTACAAATATTTCTTGATGTTTCCAATTTGATGCTATTATGACATGTACAGTGCCTTCGGAAAGTGTTCAGACCCCTTTACTTTTTCTACATTTTGTTACATTATAGCCAGATTCTAAAATGTATTTAAATGTTTTTCCCCCTCATCAATCTACACACAACACCCCATAAAGACAAAGCAAAACAAGTTTGTAATTTTTTTGGTTAATTTATTAAATATAAAAACCGGAAATATCACATAAGTATTCAGATCCTTTAYTCAGTACTTTGTTGAAGTACCTTCGGCAGCGATTACAGCCTCGAGTCTTCTTGAGTATAACGCAACAAGCTTGGCACACCTGTATTTGGGGAGTTTCTCTACGATTCTTCTCTGCAGATCCTCTCAAGCTCTGTATGGTTGGACGGGGAGTGTCGCTGCACAGTTATTTTCAGGTCTCTCCAGAGATGTTCGATCGGGTTCAAATCCGGGCTCAGGCTAGGCCACTCAAGGACATTCACGGACTTGTCCCAAAGCCACTCCTGCGTTGTTTTGGCTGTGTGCTTAGGGTTGTTACCCTGTTGGAAGGTGAAACTTCGCCCGAGTCTGTGGTCCTGAGTGTTTTGGAGAAGGTTTTCATCAAGGATCTCTCTGTACTTTTCTCCGTTAATCTTTCTCTCAACCCTGACTAGTCTCACAATCCCTGCCGCTGAAAAACATCCCCAAAGCATGATGCTGCCACCACCATGCTTCACCGTAGGGATGGTGCCAGGTTTCCTCCAGATGTGATGCTTGGCATTCAGGCCAAAGAGTTCAATCTTGGTTTCATCAGACCAGATAATCTTGTTTCTCATGGTATGCGAGTCTTTAGGTGCATTTTTGGCAAACTCCAATCGGGCTGTCATGTGCCTTTTACTGAAGAGTGGCTTCCGTCTAGCCACTCTACCATAAAGGCCTGATTGGTGGAGTGCTACAGAGATGGTTTTCCTTCTGGAAGGTTCCCAACTCTACAAAGGAACTCTAGAACTCGATTCCCTGATCCACCTCTACGCAGACGACACTATTCTGTATACTTCTGGCCCTTCCTTGGACACTGTGCTATCTAACCTCCAAACGAGCTTCAATGCCATACAACACTCCTTCCGTGGCCTCCAACTGCTCTTAAACGCTAGTAAAACCAAATGCATGCTTTTCAACCGTTCGCTGCTTGCACCCGCCCGCCCGACCAGCATCACCACCTTGGACGGTTCCGACCTAGAATATGTGGACATCTATAARTACCTAGGTGTCTGGCTAGACTGTAAACTCTCCTTCCAGACTCATATTAAACATCTCCAATCCAAAATCAAATCAAGAATCGGCTTTCTATTTCGCAACAAAGCCTCCTTCACGCACGCYGCCAAACTTACCCTAGATCCTACCGATCCTCGACTTCGGCGATGTCATCTACAAAATAGCTTCCAATACTCTACTCAGCAAACTAGATGCAGTTTATCATAGTGCCATCCTGGAGCCACCTTATACCACCCACCACTGCGACCTGTATGCTCTAGTCGGCTGGCCCTCGCTACATATTCGTCGCCAGACCCACTGGCTCCAGGTCATCTATAAGTCCATGCTAGGTAAAGCTCCGCCTTATCTCAGTTCACTGGTCACGATAACAACACCCACCCGTAGCACGCGCTCCAGCAGGTATATCTCACTGATCATCCCAAAAGCCAACACCTCATTTGGCCGCCTTTCCTTCCAGTTCTCTGCTGCCTGTGACTGGAACAAATTGCAAAAATCGCTGAAGTTGGAGACTTTTATTTCCCTCACCAACTTTAAACATCTGCTATCTGAGCAGCTAACCGATCGCTGCAGCTGTACATAGTCCATCTGTAAACGGCCCACCCAATTTACCTACCTCATCCCCTTACTGTTTTTATTTATTTACTTTTCTGCTCTTCTGCACACCAGTATCTCTACTTGCACATGATCATCTGATGATTTATCACTCCAGTGTTAATCTGCTAAATTGTAATTATTCACTCCTATGGCCTATTTATTGCCTACCTCCTCATGCCTTTTGCACACAATGTATGTAGACTCATTTTTTGTTTTTACTGTGTTATTGACTTGTTTATTGTTTACTCCATGTGTAACTCTGTGTTGTTGTCTGTTCACACTGCTATGCTTTATCTTGGCCAGGTCGCAGTTGTAAATGAGAACTTGTTCTCAACTAGCCTACCTGGTTAAATAAAGGTGAAAGAAAAAAAGAAAAAAAAGAGCTCTGTCAGAGTGACCACTGGGATCTTGGTCACCTCCCTGACCAAGGCCCTTCTCCCCCAATTGCTCAGTTTGGCCTGATGGCCAGCTCTAGGAAGTCTTGGTGGCTCCAAACTTCTTCTATTTAAGAATGATGGAGGCCACTGTGTTCTTAGGGACCTTCAATGCTGCAGAAATATTTTGGTATCCTTCCCCAGATCTGTGCCTCGATACAATCCTGTCTCGGAGCTCTACGGGCAATTCCCTCTACCTCGCGGCTTGGTTTTTGCTCTGACATGCACTGTCATCTGTGGGACCTTATATAGACAGGTGTGAGTCTTTCCAAATCATGTCCAATCAAGTAGACTCCAATCAAGTTGTAGAACCACCTTAAGGATGATCACTGGAAATGCACCTGAGCTCAATTTCGAGTCTCATAGCAAAGGGTCTGAATAATTATGTAAATAAGGTATTTCTGTTTTTCATGTAGAATAAATTAGCAAACATTTCAAAAAAAGTTTTTCTCTTTGTCATCATGAGGTCTTGTGTGTAGATTGCTGAGGATTTTAAAAACTTTTTTTTTTAGAATAATGCTGTAATGTAACAAAATGTGGAAAAAGTCAAGGGGTGTGAATACTTTCCGAAGGCACTGTATTTATAGGTCAAGTGCACACACAGAGTTTGAATTTCAATGGGATTGTTTTGCAAGACAACACTTGATTTAATGTCAAGTTATTCCGTGTAAACATATTCCGTGTAAACAGGACCATGCACAGACTTTTCAGGGGGCAGGTGCTCAAATTCGCATTTATTTATTTCTGCAACAACACACTCACTCATCATCACAAGTTGTTAGCAAGCTAGTTACAGTGCCTCCTAAAGACATGATTGACATCTGGAAAAGAGGGTGGGCTATCAGCTGATCTTTGATGTTTATGATTGATGTAAATCTGCTAGCTCGATTTATTTTACTGATTGTGATTTACCTCTCTGTCTTTCTGCCTCTCTCTGCTGAGCTTATCAGCCAACCAGTCCGAATATTGATGATGATGTAGGCTAAATCAGTTATGAAGTGTTAATCAAATGTTAGGCTGCTGTGGCAGTACTGTTGATATTTAAACTAGGTAGCTACACACACTGACCGGTGACGGCATCTCTCAAGGCATGCATGTATGGATACCGGGCGCGCAATCTCCATACAGGGCAGACTGGGGAAAAGGCTCAAGAGGGCACGAGCGAGCCCCACCTGTGCAGGTGCCTGCATGTAAAACAGCTGTTGTTCAAGCAAGAGAGATTTTCACATCTTTTGGAGGCTCTTGGCACATCTTGGAGGCTTGAAAGGGAGCTAATGATAATATTTCTGGACCTTCAGAAGTCACACACACAAACGCATAGTATAATTCAAACCTTAACCGTATTCACACTCTACTTTTCTTAACCACAGCATGACTTGAGGTAGGAAAGAAAATACAAATACAAATGGAACAAGAATGTGAGAAGTCTGAGCAGCAGGCTTGGTTGGACCACTGGGGCAATAACAAATAAACACAATTATAAACAGACAAACAGAGGAAAAACTTGTTTGCTGTTGGTCATTGGGGCTTCCCTCCAGCATTGTGGCAAGTGCTTGGAGTTTCTCCTTTGATTTAATAGCCGTGGGATTTGGAGCCATGTGTCGCCGAAATGCTCTCCTATCTGCATCTGTTCCCGTATTTAAATCATTTTAATCTGAGTGTGATTATTCCAAAATGTCGCTATTCAGCAATGACTTGGGCCACCAGTATGACCCCTTCAGGTAATACAGAACATAGGGTAAACTCTGTTCCAGGTCTCTGGGCTTCTGGAGTGATTTGGTTCTGGTGTTTACTCCATATTGTAACTCCAGTAGTATGGCAGTAGCCTACCGCAGGGCCTCCGGAGGAATGCTAAATGTTGCACTAAAGATAAACGGGGAAAAAACATCATTCTCATTTACAATAGTAGTTTGCATTTCTTTTTAATATAGGGTTATGAAAAACCCTTCGATGAATAAGAATGATTAATTTCAAGACAATTTCTAGAATTCTCTTTTCGCTAAGACCTAAATTGAAGTTTTCAAGTTCCATTTGTGAAATCTGCAGAAAGAGARGGTCTTCATGTGGAATTTCTTGTAGATTGAGTTGCATTAATTGCGCTGGTGTATTTCTTCCCCCTCCAATTGTTCTCCTGTGGCCGTGATTAATAGTCGTATGACAGTAATATCAGAATTAGAATGGTAGACCGCGAGGCTCGGAGCACGGAGTTGGCATTTGCTAGTGTCACAAACAGGGGCCATCAGCGGGCCATCTCCACCATTAAGCCCACTGCTGACTGCGTGGGTGATGGATGATAATGCAGTGGCGTATGTACAATAACAGCATCAGCATACACAGCCGCCACTGCAGAAACCATCAGAGAGGCAGCGAGAGAGAGGGAATGAGAGAGAGAGAGAGAGCAGTATGGATGAAAGAAAAAATAAGCAGTTATAGCATCCCCAAATCTCATCCTATGTTATTCACTGTCATTTTTTGACAATTATTATTTACATATTCTCTGAAAATAAAATTATTTGAGATGCTAGCAGGTGTTCTGCAGTCATTATTTGGCAAAACCTTTTAACCTAAAACAGCATCAGACTAAATTAGAAAGAAAACAGAGGGACAAAGCTAGATTTGACTGCAATGGGGATAATGTCAACAAGCTCTCACAGTCTCACTGCAGAATTAGACGTTCATCCATGTACTACAAACGTCAAATTTTGAAGTTGCTCCAAACGTCACATTTCATAGCGTTGTTGTTTCTCGTGCTGCTCTGTATCTTTCCATTTCTCCAAATGTCAAATTTCGAAGTTCAGGGTTAGGTTTAGGAACTCATTCCGAATGGTTAAGGTAAGGGTCTGATCCAGAGTCATGGGTTTGGGATAGGGTTAAAACATTATGTTTAGGCAATCATTCCAAATGGCTAAGGTAAGGGTTAAGGGTTGGGAGTTAAAACAAAAAATATAAAAACTGTGTCTACCACTGGGATCAAACAGGCAACCTTCTGATCCAGAATCATGGAATTATGCCCATTCGCCACCCCCATCCACAATGCCCTAGTAAAAGGCTACTTGATGGCAAAAGCGCACACTGTTGCACCTAATGGCCAGTTTTGAAAGCATTTCCCCATATCCTCAGGACATGAAGAGATGTCCAATTTTGAGCTCAATCTTGATTGATCTCTCTGAGGGAATTATGTGTTTTGTCTGTGATTTCCATACAACAAGGAACACACCGTTTTATTTGTCACTGTCATGAATCCCCCTCTATCTCTCACAGTAAGTAATGTTATTATTTGCATGTCTAATTTGAACATGTATCACATTTACATTGCTTAGTACTAATGGCACAAACTAGAAAAATACCATCAATACTTTTATTAATGAGTTTAATCAACAATTTCACAATCTGTGCAGCAAATGTATTTCCAATCTGTCATTTCCATAGTTTATCCCTTCCATAATATTTGATGGTGTGTCATTATCACAGCTGTATAATAGACATATATACAGTACCAGTTAAAAGTTTGGACACACCTACTCATTCAAGGGATTTTCTTTATTTTAATATTTTCTACATTGTAGAATAATAATGAAGACATCAAAACTATGAAACAACACACATGGAATCATGTAGTAAGCAAAAAAGTGTTAATCAAATCAAAATATATTTTAGATTTTAGATTCTTCAAAGTAGCAACCCTTTGCCTTGATAACAGCTTAACACACTCTTGGCATTCTCTCAGCCAGCTTCACCTGGAATGCTTTTTTTTTTTTATCTTGTCACAACACAACCGATTGGCTCAAACGCATTAAGAAGGAAAGAAATTCCACAAATGAACTTTAAACAAGGCACACCTGTTCATTGAAATGCATTCCAGATGACTACCTCATGAAACTGGTTGAGATAATCCCAAGAGTGTGCAAGGCTGTCATCAAGGCAAAGGGTGGCTAGTTTGAAGAATCTCAAATATAAAACATACATTGATTTGTTTAACACTTTTTTGGTTACCGCATGATTCCGTATGTGTTATTTCATAGTTTTGATGTATTCAGTATTATTCTACAATGTAGAAAATAGTACAAATTAAGAAGGTGTAGGTGAGTCCAATCTTTTGACTGGTACTGGATATATATATATATACAGTTGAAGTCGGAAGTTTACATACACTTAGGTTGGAGTCATTAAAACTCGTTTTCAACCACTCCACAAATTTCTTGTTAACAAACTACAGTTTTGGCAAGTCGGTTAGGACATCTAATTTGTGCATGACACATGTCATTCTTCCAACAATTGTTTACAGACAGATTATTTAACTTATAATTCACTGTATCACAATTCCAGTGGGTCAGAAGTTTACATACACTAAGTTGACTGTGCCTTTAAACAGCTTGGAAAATTCCAGAAAATTATGTCATGGCTTTAGAAGCTTCTGATAGGCTAATTGACATCCTTTGAGTCAATTGGAGGTATACCTGTGGATGTATATCAAGGCCTACCTTCAACCTCAGTCCCTCTTTGCTTGACATCATGGGAAAATCAAAAGAAATCAGCCAATTTGTAGACCTCCACAAGTCTGGTTCATCCTTGGGAGAAATTTTCAAATGACTGAAGGTACCACGTTCATCTGTACAAACAATAGTACACAAGTATAAACACCATGGGACCATGCAGCCGTCATACCGCTCAGGAAGGAGACGCGTTCTGTCTCCTAGAAATGAACGGACTTTGGTGCGAAAAGTGCAAATCATTCCCAGAACAACAGCAAAGGACCTTGTGAAGATGCTGGAGGAAACAGGTACAAAAGTATCTATATCCACAGTTAAACGAGTCCTATATCAACATGACCTGCAAGGTTGGAGCCACTGCTCCAAAACCTGCATAAAAAAGCCTAACTACGGTTTACAACTGCACATGGGGACAAATACCTTTTGGAGAAATGTCCTCTGGTCTGATGAAACAAAAATAGAACTGTTTGGCCATACTGACCATCGTTATGTTTGGAGTAAAAAGGGGGAGGCTTGCAACCCGAAGAACACCATCCCAACCGTGATGCACGGGGGTGGCAGCATCATGTTGTGGGGGTGCTTTGCTGCAGGAGGGACTGGTGCACTTCACAAAATAAATAGCATCATGAGGCAGGAAAATGATGTGGAYATACTGAAGCAACATCTCAAGACATCAGTCACGTAGTTAAAGCTTGTTCGCAAATGTGTCTTCCAAATGGACAATGACCCCAAGCATATTTCCAAAGTTGTGGCAAAATGGCTTAAGGACATCAAAGTCAAGGTATTGGAGTGGCCATCACAAAGCCCTGACCTCAATCCTATAGAATATTTGTGGGCAGAACTGAAAAACGTGTTGCGAGCAAGGAGGCCTACAAACCTGATTCAGTTACACCAGCTCTGTCAGGAGGAATGGGCCAAACTACACCCAACTTATTGTGGGAAGCTTGTGGAAGGCTAGCCGAAACGTTTAACCCAAGTTAAACAATTTAAAGGCAATGCTACCAAATACTAATTGAGTGTATGTTAACTTCTGACCCACTGGGAATGTGATGAATGAAATAAAAGCTGAAAGAAATCATTCTCTCTACTATTATTCTGACATTTCACATTCTTATAATAAAGTGGTGATCCTAACTGACCTAAGATAGGGAATTTTACTAGGATTAAATGTCAGGAATTGTGAAAAACTGAGTTTAAATGTATTTGGCTAAGGTGTATGTAAACCTCCGACTTCAATTGTATATATATATATATATATATATGTACATTGTTACAGTATTCAATATGAATATCTTAATACACTATTTCAAATATATAATTATTTAAATCTAATTTAGCAATGAAAAATCAACTCTTTCACTGATAGTGAAATTTGAGGAGTCACAATGGGTCCACCAGATACAATGTTAGTAGAATTACAAAATAGGCAGTGTATGTGTGTCCTTAGAATGATCTTATCAGTGGTACTTGTCAGAGGCTTCTACCAATGTCCCAGCTTTAGCATCACATATCACATTAACATGACTGGAATAGGTGACGGTCAATGGAGCTGTTGGAGCGCTCACTGGCATGCCGGTCGACAGCAGTCCTCAGAGGTGTTGTCCAACAGAGGCTGATGACAAGCCCTTTTCCAAGGACCTGAGTGTAGCACTCTGCTCCCAACAGCCTTCACTAGTCATAACATACAGTACAAACAAAATAATTTAATTTATAATCACTGGAAGACCTCCCAGTCTTAGGGGGGGCCTAAGCCTCTACAGTTCAGCCTTGTTGACTCCTCTGGATTCCTAATGCTGAAGCTCCATTTACTAGGGGGCCAGAGGATGCCCCATTTGCTGTAGTAGTAAGGTGGATGGGACATAGCTTCTGCACTTAGGTCCTTCTCAGAGCACTGAATGAAGTGCTGCTGCACTCAGATTCTCCCTTAGAGAATCATATCAAAGGGGAGCCCAAGAGCCTTGTTCCTCACAGCATACATCCCTGTTCAGTGTACTGTGGTCGTCCAAGAGGAACAGGTGTGCTAGGCTCATCAGCTGACTTTGTCATCGGACAAGATCCACCCCACTGTGCCTTTCAGGTGACATACCTGTGGAGATAGAAGGCAGGGGAGAAAGACACATAGGGCAGAGGTTACACATACGAAATCAACAAATTAGAGACTGTCAATACATTTTTGTGACATGATGCAATGCAGCAATTCGCAAAAAGCAAAGAAAATATAATTTGTATTTGCAGAAATTTGACAAAGCATTCTTGTGTGATTTTTAGATGTACAGTACCAGTCAAAAGTTTGGACACACCTACCCATTCAAGGGTTTTTCTTTATTTTACTATTTTCTACATTGTAGAATTATAATGAAGATGTCAACACTATGAAATAACACATACGGAATCATGTAGAATCCCAAAAACATATCAAAGTATATTTTCGATTTTCGATTCTGCAAAGTAGCCACCCTTTGCCTTGATGACAACTTTGCACACTCTTGGCATTCTCTCAACCAGCTTCAACTAGAATGTTTTTCCAACAGTCTTGAAGGAGTTCCCACATACGCTGAGCACTTGTTGGCTGCTTTAACTTCACTCTGTCCAACTCATCCCAAACCATCTCAATTGGGTTGAGGTTGGGTGATTGTGGATGCCATGTCATCTGATGCAGCACTCTAATACTCTCCTTCTTGGTCAAATAGCCCTTAAACAGGCTGGAGGTGTGTTGGGTCATTGTGCTTTTGAAAAACAAATGATAGTCTCACTAATCACAAATCAGATGGGATGGCGTATCGCAGCAGAATGCTGTGGTAGCAATGATGGTTAAATGTGCCTTGAATTCAAAATAAATCACTGACAGTGTCACCAGCAAAGCACCCCCACACCATCACACCTCCTCTTCCATGCTTAATGGTGGGAACCACACATGCAGAGATCATCCGTTCGCTACTCGGAGTCTCACAATGGCACAGCGGTTGGAACCAGATATCTCTTTGCAGGTTTCTTTGCAGCAATTTGACCATGAAGGCCTGATTCACACAGTCTCCTCTGAACAGGTGATGTTGAGATGTGTCTGTTACTTGAACTCTGTGAAGATTTTATTTAGGCTGCAATTTCTGAGGCTGGTAACTCTAATGAACTTATCCTCTGCAGCAGAGGTAACTCTGGRTCTTCCTTTCCTGTGGCGGTACTCGTGAGAGCCAGTTTCGTCATAGTGCTTGATGGTTTTTGCGACCGCACTTGAAGAAACTTTAAAAGTTCTTGAAATGTTCCAGATTGACTGACTTTCATGTCTTAAAGTAATTATGGACTGTTGTTTCTCTTTGCTTATTTGAGCTGTTCTTGCCATAATTTGTACTTGGTCTTTTACAAAATATGGCTATCTTCTGTATACCAACCCTACCTTGTCACAACACCACTGATTGGCTSAAACGCATTAAGAAGGAAAGAAATTCAACAAATGAACTTTTAACAAGGCACACCTGTTAATTGAATGCCAAACATTTGTAAATCTGTCATCAAGGCAAAGGGTGGCTACTTTGAAGAATAGAATTAGTTAGTTTAACACTTTTTTGGTTACTACATGATTCCATATATGTTATTTCATAGTTTTGATGTATTCAGTATTATTCTACAATGTAGAAAATAGTAAAAATTTGGAAAAACCCTGGAATGAGTAGGTGTGTCCAAACTTTTGACTAGTACTGTACCTCTTTCCATCCAGAGCCTTGAACCAACACCAAAGTTAGAGGACAAGCTACTTGGCTTTCCCTCTTTCATATAACAATTGTATGGCATATTTGGGAGACTTTATGCCACATATAGCTAGCTGCCTTCCACCCTCTGAGTCACATTGTTAGGTAAATGGAAACGTTTGTAGCCTCCACACTAAAGAGAACAAGGATACTCGTTCATCCCCTAAGTGGTTTGAAGGATGTTCTGTAGATATAGTGCAACAAATTCAATTGGTCAATTCTACTCAGAGATGTTTGCTGTCTTTGTGCAACCATAGACCTTTAAAAATGCAATTTGCATTTATTTCAGATTTGCCAAGGCCCCTTTCTCTTGTGGACATCTACTTATGAGGAGGTGAGTCCATTCCTTCGAGAAAGAAAACATAATAGTTCCCTGTTTTAATTTGGTTACAGATATCACTACACAATATTTAGTTTAGTAACAGCCTGAGACATCAGTCAAACATGTCAAAATGTATTAAAGCAAGGACGAAACTTGGACATACCACAGCAAATTTGAAATAGCGGATAAATATATACAACATATGAAATGTTGTTATAAATAGTTGATACTCGCAGTCTGACATAGAATTGTCACCAGTTCTTGTGGTCATGGGTGTCACGTATACTCCCTCTCTGGCCTCTAGGTCACCAGACTGCTGATTATTACGCACACCTCTCACCATCGTCACGCGGACCAGCGCTTATTGACACTCACCTGGACTCAATCACCTCCTTGATTACCTGCCCTATTTATGTCACTGCCTTTGGTTCCTTCCCCAGTCGTTATTGTTTCTGTATCTGTTTCATGTCAGTTTGCTGTTAGTGTTTCTTGTTTTGTTCATGTTTGTTTATTTATTAAATGTATTCACTCCCTGAACTTGCTTCCAGACTCTCAGCGTACATCGTTACAATGTGTGTGTGTTGCAAATCATATTGCCCAATGTTGAGAAAAAATTGCTTTTCTCAATCTGAAACATAAAATAACATAGAGACACAAAGTGGCCAAATAGACTACTGCTTAGTTCGGGATTAGAGTAGCCTCTTTCCATCTCCCCGATGATGGATGCCATGTAGGAGAGCATTAACCCAGTATTGATGCGGCCTCTACTGCATATACAGATATGATCTCCATTTAAATGTACCCTTCAAGCCTTTGCGGCCTCCACGTAGTGCTGATAAAACCAGTCTGCCCCATTCTAATGCAACTTAATGAGAATTTAACAACATATTATGAATAAAAGGATATATTAATTTTACCCACAGAGGTTATCATAAAAAAAGCTGTAACGAGGCCATGCTAGTCCTTGAAGGAAATTTCCACCCAAAAACAATATTTTGGTAGGCCCTGAATGAGACATGAGCTCCCCTTAATGCAACAAAAGTCAAACTTTGGGGAGGGTCTCTAGATTATAAACCTTGCTGCCTGTCTCTCCGACATTTGCAACGTTGTTTTAATATTCAAATTAGACGTCCAGCTGTCCCATGGTAATGAACATGTCGGGAGGCATGTCGGCCCTTTTGTCGGGAGGCAAATGCATGTAGCATTTCTCAGCCAGTTGAAATCATGAATCAGGTAAAACGAAACCAAGTGCAGCTAGTTTGCAGTCTTTCCAGCTTCATTTTGAAGTGATTGTTTTACCTGTGCTGTTGGCTAGCTCTTCTGAACAACAGTGTCCTGATGAGTGAGCACATTTTCTAATCCAGGTGAAATCGCGCCTCATTAGCTCATTGTTATGGGTGTATCCAAATATATGTCACTAGAAACAGCTTAAACAAATGCAAATACACCTACTTTGCTGTTATTCTGGCTGCACTTTTTGATGTGACTATAAGTTAGCTAGCTAGCAAGCAAGGGCTAAGAACCGGGGCAGCGACTAGCCTACTGGTTAGAGCATTGGGGTTGCTGGATTGATTCCCCGAGCTGACAAGGTAAAAATCTGGATTTCTACCCCTTAACAAGGCAGAATAAGAATTTGTTCTTAACTGACTTGCCTAGTTAAATAAATAAGAACGTTGCCAGCCAGTAATGGAACATTTCAAAAGAACGACTGTGTCGTTTCCATAAATACAGAACAAAAAGACTGTGAATGACTGGGTTCGGGTCCATAGATCCAGGATAAAAAGACTGAATCACACCAGCCGGCTTGGTAGCAACCCTAGACTATATCTTGTGGAAGGATGGGAGTGTATGAATAAATGTATAAAAAAAAAAAAAATGAAAGTATGTCAATCATTATTTGAATATGTTGTATAAAATGGATAATGGCATCGAAGCCGGTGTTTGGAGGATATATTTACATGGTTTGCCGGCCAGAGACCAAACACAATATATCCTCCAAACACCTATATCCTCCAAACCATCGGCTTCTCGGGCATTATCACTTAAAYAACCACGTTTCCATCCACAGTTTTTATGCCACTAAAGTCATACCATAAAAAACATCAAGACAGTTGTGATGGAAACAGGAAGTTTCGGACATTTTTGTTGTTGTAATTAGTTTGTTTGACTTGGTGCAATCTATTTAATCAACAGTTTGTGACAAAACTGTCGATAGACTTGAAAATGTGATAGAACACATTGAACATTAGAGTTTTATTTGGTAGATAAATACTTAAGCGAAAAAGTACATTTTGTGTGCAGTATGTCATCAAGCACTGATTTTTATCTGCATCGAGTCAGTTTGGTGGAAACACACCACTGGTGGGAAAATGTTTTCTTTATGTGATTTTAGAATGTTCGTACGAAAATCCGTCACCAGTTGGATGAAAACCTAGTTACTAACCAGGTTTCCATTCAACTTGTTTATGCAAGTAGGATAAAAATGTCATGACAGGCCTGATGGAAACAGCACATTTGTCTGTAAACCTTTTAAATGTAGACAAAATAAAATAATCTAGACAAGGTGGGATCTTTATGTGTTGGTAAAATGTATTATGCCAGAGATGGTGGTGATATAATAAGCATCATACTTTGAGTCAAGAGATCCCTCATTGTGTGGTCCTCCCACTATGACTCGGGAAAGCATGCAGTTTACTAGATGACATAACTTATATCTTTTTATTTATTTAACTAGACAAGTCAGTTAAGAACAAATTCTCATTTACAATGACGGCAATTGTGCACCACCCTATGGGACTCCCAATCACAGCCTAGTGACACCTCTTGCACTGAGATGCAGTGCCTTAGACCACTGCGCCACTCGCGAGCCCTTATAAAGACTTCAAAGGGTGGTCAAAGTGTATGATGCTGCTTTCCAATAAATATCGAGAGTCTAAATCTGCAGACATGATGATAGACGCTTGGCTGCCTTTTGACAAATACAAATAATCTGTCCATAATAATCTCATCATGTACCCCGACTGTATCTGCAGCATGTTGGTGAGAGCGCACRYGCAAATACCAGAGTGGGAACATTCTGGTATTTAACAGCAAAAGCTTTATTTATGTGAACTAAATCATCAGCCACAGACTTTTATGCATAGAATATATTTTKTWATGCGGATTTTCGAATATTCGTATGAAAATTTGTCKCCAATTAGATGGAAATTTAGCTAATCAGATGAAAACATAATGACTAGTTGCGTTCATACCACATTAAAAGGTAATGCATGTTTACTGTCAAAATACATGTCTTTAGTATTAGGCCCATAATGATTCCCCACTGTGGGAAATAAGACCAAGCATTTGCTTTCCATTCTATTAACTTGTTGTGCCAATTGAACAGTCCGCTAATAGCTGTTTAGCGTTAATACTTTTGCATATCATTTTCTGTAACCCATTTCCGTTTAAATATTCTGCTGTGATTTGTATTATTGTAATTAGCAGGTCTAATTTTAAGCTTTGTCAGGTTTCCCAGACAGAACAAGTGAGTACAAGCTGGGGAGGTTATAGACAAGAAAAGCAATATCAGGAAACTATATTGCACTATACACAAGTCTTTTCTGCCTGCACAAAATAGAGGCAAGTTTTAACTCAATTTCCTGTGTTGAATAATCCTCATAATAACTGATATGTCTTGAACATCAGAAAATACAGATATAGGCCTAACCAAAGTCATTATAGGAAAATGTGCTTGTCATTTTGCCTAACATTAAGGTTATCATAAGTGTATCAAGTTTGTATAATGTTATGGAAAATTCTGCTTTCTCAAAGAAAATGTARTTTTATAGACAAGGCCTATTGTTCAGGTGAACACTTTGTTTTCTATTAAATAAATCATGCAAATATTGCACAATTATATAATTCTCAATCTCTTTATTCTTAAGCAAAACTATTCTGCCATAGCTCTCTCAATTCTGCTTCACCAGAGTGACAAAAAATAATGTATTGTTATTAATACTACTACTACTACTTACAGGGTAAACAACAATGTTGTGACTAACAATGTAATTATAATAATTCGTGCTATCGTTGGGTTGCCTTATTATTATCAACATTTTCCATTTTCTATTTTGTTATTCCCTTTCTTCAGAGCGCTAGTCTAGCTCGAGCCTTTCCTTTCCTCTCTGCACAAGCAGGCAGCAGCTCCTCGTGAACTCTGTGTGAACCGCGATGGCAACAATAAATTATTTTCTCCCATCGCTCGCGCCTGCGGTTAGCTCACCCTGTCAAACCATTATGTCTCCCTGCCTCCCTTCCCTGGATCTGGTCTAGGCTATGGCATATCGAGAAGAAATATAAATAAAAACGAATATTAAAGAAGATTTGAATAAAATAGTAAAACTGGTTGTGTGCTGCTGGTAACTGGACATGCAGTCGATATTCTCACATGTTACAATGGGTTTATTATTGTTTGTTTAGTGAATTCATCAGGCAGATAGTGACTTATGAATTGTAGTTTTGATTCAGCCCCAGGCAAACACAGCCTCTCTCCTTGGGGTCAAATTGTGTGATAGTCTATAGAGTACAGCCTGACCTGGGGGTAAGAGAAGGCAAGAGGCGAGCTGGGGAGACGTGAATGGGCAAGGTACTGGCTGTGGTTAGAACCATGCATACAAATGGCGCTGTCATGGCGCATTCGGGGTAAGATTTATGACTCCATCGCTTTCTTCGGATGTAAACAACGCTGAGTAAAAGAAAATAAGACGGAGTCGGCCTTTCATTGAGTAGACCAACAATACTGTGCTGGACAATTTCGCAGGATGGCAAATTCTTGTTTCAAGACAACACAGGTTCTAGATTATAATCTTAATAAAATTGTTATGTAGGCTAATTACTTCTCTCATTGAAAAAAATAGCATTTAGGCATTGTCAATTCTTCATCACCATTATATATCACATTAGGACAGTCTTAAACTGGTGGAAGAGTAGGCCTGTTTTAATGTGATGAGGCATTATCCACACTTAACCTAGATATAAGCATTATAAATGGCATTATTAGCAGTTATTATATGGCTATTATCTCATGTCCTCCTTATATGTTTAGAGTTTATTGGGATAGCAAATGAAAGGTCCTAAATTGTCCTACCGGTAGGGTAAGGTGGGGTTACTAGCCCCCTGGGGTAACTTCCCCCTGTAATTCTCACAGAAACATACTTTATGTCACCCATTGTCCCCCCCCCCCATCACTTTCCCTGGCTGCCACTACTCTTGTTCAACTAAAAATGTTGTCTGTCATATCAAAAATATTTCACTCTAGCCAAATGATTCAGAGGTAAGTTGATCTAATATTTTGCATTTAGAAAAAGTCATATACAYTGAGTATACAAAACATTAAGAACACCTTCTCTTTCCATGACATAGACTGACCAGGTAAATCCAGCTGAAAGCTATGATCCCTTATTGGTGTCACTTGTTAAGTGCACTTCAATCAGTTCAGATGAAGGGGAGGAGACTTTTTAAGCCTTGAGACAATTGAGACATGGATTGTGTGTGTATGTACCATTCAGAGGGTGAATGGKCTAGATAACATTTTTAAGTGCTTGACCAGGCTGACTAAAATGATGTATTACTACTAATATAAGTAGTATTACTACTACTACTACCCCAACCTCTCTGTATAGTGCTAATTGTCATAGATATTTCCTATTTGATATTTTCCTCACAGAAATACAGTGCCTTCAGAAAGTATTCACACCCCTTGACTTTTTCCATATTTTGTTGTGTTACAGCCTGAATTTAAAATGGATTAAATTGAGATGTGTGTGTCAATGGCCTACATACAATACCCCATAATGTCAAAGTGTAATTCGTTTTTTTTATGTTTACAAATTAATTAAAAATGAAAAGCTGAAATGTCTTGAGTAAATAAGTATTCGACCCCTTTGTTATGGCAAGCCTAAATAAGTTCAGGAGTAAACATTTGCTTAACAAGTCAAATAATAAGTTGCATGGACTCACTCTGTGTGCAATAATAATGTGTAACATGTTTTTTGAATGACTGCCTAGTCTCTGTACCCCACGCATACAACTATCTGTAAGGTCCCTCAGTCGAGCAGTTCATTTCAAACACAGATTCAATCACAAAGACCAGGAAGGTTTTCCAATGCCTCACAAAGAAGGGCACCTATTGGTAGATGGGTAAAAATAAAATAAGAACGTGGACATTTGAGCATGGGGAAGTTATTAGTTACACTTTGGATGGTGTAGCAATACACCCATTCCCTTCAAAGATACAGGCATCCATCCTAACTCAGTTGCCAGAGAGGAAGGAAACCGCTCAGGGATTTCACCATGAGACCAATTAATAGTGACTTTAAAATAGTTGCAGAGTTTAATGGCTGTGATAGGAGAAAACTGAGGATGGATCAACAACATTGTAGCTACTCCACAATACTAACCTAAATGACAGAGTGAAAAGAAGGAAGCCTGTAGAGAATACAAATATTCCAAAACATGCATGCTGTATGCAATAAGGCACTAAAGTAAAACTGCAACAAATGTGGCAAAGAAATGAACTTTATGTCCTGAATACAAAGTGTTATGTTTGGTGCAAATCCAACACAACGCATCACTGAGTACCACTCTTCATATTTTCAAGCATGGTGGTGGCTACATCATGTTATGGTATGCTTGTCATCGGTAAGAACTAGGTAGTTCTTAGCATAAAAACAAAACGGAATAGAGCTAAGCACAGGTAAAATCCTTATGAAAAACCTGGTCTGCTTCCAAAATACACTGGGAGACAAATTCACCTTTCAGCGGGACAATAGCTTAAAACACAGGGCCAAATATACACGAGTTGCAAGACCCTGGGAGACATTAAATGTTCCTGAGTGGCCTAGTTACAGTTTTGACTTAAATAATCTTCCAAATCTATGGCAAGACTTCAAAATGGCTGTCTAGCAATGATCAACAACCAACTTGAGAGAGCTTGAAGAATTTTAAAAGAATAATGTACAAATATTGTACAATCCAGGTGTGCACTTAGAGACTTACCTAGAAAAACTCACCGCTGTAATCAGTGATTCTAACATACATTGACTCAGGGGATTGAATACTTATGTAATCAAGATATACAGTGGGGCAAAAAAGTATTTAGTCAGCCACCAATTGTGCAGGTTCTCCCACTTAAAAGGCCTGTAATTTTCATCATAGGTACACTTCAACTATGACAGACAAAATGAGAAAAAAAAATCCAGAAAATCACATTGTAGGATTTTTTATGAATTTATTTGCCAATTATGGTGGAAAATAAGTATTTGGTCACCTACAAACAAGCAAGATTTCTGGCTCTCACAGACCTGTAACTTCTTCTTTAAGAGGCTCCTCTGTCCTCCACTCGTTACCTGTATTAATGGCACCTGTTTGAACTTGTTATCAGTATAAAAGACACCTGTCCACAACCTCAAACAGTCACACTCCAAACTCCACTATGGCCAAGACCAAAGAGCTGTCAAAGGACACCAGAAACAAAATTGTAGACCTGCACCAGGCTGGGAAGACTGAATCTGCAATAGGTAAGCAGCTTGGTTTGAAGAAATCAACTGTGGGAGCAATTATTAGGAAATGGAAGACATACAAGACCACTGATAATCTCCCTCGATCTGGGGCTCCATGCAAGATCTCACCCCGGGGGGTTCAAAATGATCACAAGAACGGTGAGCAAAAATCCCAGAACCCCCCGGGGGAACTAGTGAATGACTTGCAGAGAGCTGGGACCAAAGTAACAAAGCCTACCATCAGTAACACACTACGCCGCCAGGGACTCAAATCGTGCAGTGCCAGACGTGTCCCCCTGCTTAAGCCAGTACATGTCCAGGCCCGTCTGAAGTTTGCTAGAGAGCATTTGGATGATCCAGAAGAAGATTGGGAGAATGTCATATGTCTGTCTCTTATACACATCTAGATGTGTATAAGAGACAGGGGTCTTTCAGCATGACAATGATCCCAAACACACTGCCCGGGCAACGAAGGAGTGGCTTCGTAAGAAGCATTTCAAGGTCCTGGAGTGGCCTAGCCAGTCTCCAGATCTCAACCCCATAGAAAATCTTTGGAGGGAGTTGAAAGTCCGTGTTGCCCAGCAACAGCCCCAAAACATCACTGCTCTAGAGGAGATCTGCATGGAGGAAAGGGCCAAAATACTAGCAACAGTGTGTGAAAACCTTGTGAAGACTTACAGAAAACGTTTGACCTCTGTCATTGCCAACAAAGGGTATATAACAAAGTATTGAGATAAACTTTTGTTATTGACCAAATACTTATTTTCCACCATAATTTGCAAATAAATTCATTAAAAATCCTACAATGTGATTTTCTGGATTTATTTTTCTCATTTTGTCTGTCATAGTTGAAGTGTACCTATGATGAAAATTACAGGCCTCTATCATCTTTTAAGTGGGAGAACTTGCACAATTGGTGGCTGACTAAATACTTTTTTGCCCCACTGTATTAGTGTTTTATTTTTCATATTGTTTTTTGCAAATGTTCAGTGGCATGTATTCATGGATGTCAATGGAAGCCAGGCTTCCACAAAAAAAATGTACCAAGAAAAAAAGGTGAAAAATTATTATAATTAATCTTTCAACTCTCTGTGTTTCATAATTTTCCTTCAATTTGCAAGAGGCTTATTGTATCTCATCCCTGCGAGCCAAACAACTCCCCTCTGTCTCTGTATGTGTAGGCCATCTATCTGATGCTGTCTGGTCAAAAATAGTATGACATTGTACCATTGAATGCAAGGGAAGCCAGCAAGCATTTGGCCTCTCTTGATAAAAAATAAGTAAAATAATAGCCAATCAGCATTGAGCTAAACTGAGTGAGCTCAACTGTGAATGGTCCTGATGCACCAAATAAGTGTCAAGGGAAGCCAGTTTGGATTTGGCTTCACACCAATCACATCAAAAGCCAAACTTTATTGAAAGAAATTGAATTGTTGCATATTGTTGTTGTTGTCTTCCAGTGGCTAGCTAGCTAAAATTGGGCCTTTCCTAAATTAGCCAGGGATGGAGATAGGGATTTGGTCTTGTGGTTTGATTTAATTCTCCGTACTGGCCAATGAGTATAATGCTGATTCTGATCCAACCATAAATTCATACATTGTGCCCCTGGCCTGAGAGTTTGGAAGTCAATCTGTAGCTAGATGTTGTAGGCTAGTGTTAACTAGCTGGCTCATGAAAGGGGCAACGAGCAAGCATTTTAGCCARGTAGCCTAGGACAACAAAACTAAAAGTGTGGTCTTTATAACAGAGTCATAGACCATTTCTACATCATGAAAGAGAGGAGGATGGCATTGGCATTTCTCTACAGTAGGGTAAGCATAGGTGATTTGATGATGTTGAAATATTGAAGTTGAAATGGTGCTGGAACAGTGGAGGCAGCTCCTGTTTTCTTTGCAACTTGCTGTGTTCTAAATCAATAGTGATGAAACAAAGGTGTGGTTGAATATATTCTGCCACTGCGTCTTCTTATTGTCTCGGCCTTAGGCCTATCTATGTATCACGGTAGCAAGGCATATGAACTAACAGGTTTTATAGCAAATAATGCAATTATCACAACACATAGGCCTAGGTTGTAATATGTCTTTTTTTCTCTCGCTTCCTCTGTGATTTTACCCACGCACCGCTACTGCAAATGTTAGAATGTTTTTTTTCACTTTGACATTACAGAGTATTTTGTGTAGATCGTTGACAAAAAAAAGACTATTCAATACAGTTTAATCGCACCTTGTGACAAAACAAAATGTGGAAAAAGTCAAGGGGTGTGAATACTTTCTGATGGTACTGTATATGTTTTATCAATTGGACTAGATGGTACTGGGCATTATTTTCCACCAATGGGCCTGGGGGGAGAGTCAAACATGACTTTATTTGTCAATGGCATCATTTTGGATCCTCCTAATAAGCTGTTATATATAATTTGAATTAACATTCAGTAGGGGAAAATATGGAATATAATAGAGCAAAATATAGGGCGATTGAGTCTGAACACCCCTAAGCCTATCCACATACTGCATATACTGTACTGAGTTGGTCACATGTGGACAGAGAGGATTCATTGAGGTAATACCAATAACCAGTAGCCAGCTACTGTGCAACTGAACTTCCTTACCTTTGGCATTTCAGTGAGTCCTCGAAATTAAATTATTAACAAATGGATCTAAATAAAATTCCAACTAAGTGTCTAATTAGCCTACAGGCATCTAGTCCTAAGGCACGATACACAAAATGAACATGGAAGATATTGAAGATAGGCTAAGTAGTCTAGGTTGCAGTAATATCCTACTTGTCATCCATTATGATTTAAAACGGCCTATTGGTTATTCATTTACAATATTGTAAGCATGAAAGCAGCAAGTAGGCCTAATATACTGTAAATCTGGCATTCCTCTTAGACCACATATTTTCTGAGAGAACGTGTTGACAACCAAAATATTATCTGATTAGCAAAACTCCCTTATAAATAGGTGCATGGGATTTGTGAAGTAAAATTATTCCTTACAATGTATGAAGTACAGTACATTGGATAACGAATGAAAATATGCGTTTCGTTTCGTGTACAGTTTTCATCACATCACGTGTGACAGGCTACAGGGATATGTCCTCAACGACCACGCGCGCGCGCATCCGGGGAGAAGGGAACATCTGCTGTGCGCCACAATTTGAATAAGGGAGCAGCTAGATTTATAACACATCACCATTGAGAGTGCCGTTCTTTTTGTTCAATAGCCAGACGACCCCTGTTTCAACTCTGGGCTCCTATATGCTGCTTCCATGATGCACACAAAGCCTAATATTAACTCTCCTGCATACTGAAACTATCCGTGAACTCCCAATAGACTATCAGCGTAAAATCCAAATCCAAACCGAAGGCTATAAATAAAAGGCATTTTTTAAATAACTTGGGCATTTGATGAAATATCACAAGTAAGASTGCGTAAATTAGGAAGCCATCTGCTGCAGCTGTAGCCTACGTTTCCGCTCACATTGCCTGGCCTATTCCAAAACCATTCCATGTCTTGTGGAAGATTTCCACATTTTTGCGGGGCGTAAGGGCAATACTTTAAAACGTGCCATAAATCAGAGTGAGACAGAGGAATGCTGGAAAGACACTGCACAGTTCTAAAGCAACCCAGAGGCTGGGGACTCCTCCAGGCATGTAGCGACACAGAAAGTTCTATCCCTATTTAGGCAGGCATACGGAATTACTCAAAGCAGAATGTTTTTGAGTAACTTATGTTTAAACCAATTGATCTATAGGCCTAATTGCAATTTTAATCGCACTTTTCTCAGGGATTTTGGTGGTATTAAAACGGATTTAGGCCTATAGACAAAAAACAATCAAGTGTGCTTGCCAACATGAGGCTAACATGAGGTTAAATTTAAAAAACAATCTTAGTAGAACATTTCAAATCTGACTTGAACACTGATATAATGTTGATATTATGACGATATAACTTCTTACAGCCTCATTTGTGAAATGTAGGCTTAAGATATAATGGTGTCATTTGGAGCGAGCTAACCCACGAATTGTTGTAGGCTACTAAAATACACGAAAGGTCTAAATACCAAATACTACTAAATCCATTTAGGCCTATACCTAAAATAATGATGGGCCTAAGCATATATGCTCTTACAAAAAGACAAACTTCGATCCAGTTCTCCATCATTCCTCGCATCATATCTGAATAAAGGATTCCTTGGCTAGAGTAAATATCTGTCCATGTGCCATGCCTATTGTACCTGCTTAATATAGCCTAGTTTGGTGCCAATACAGCCAGTGGTCCATAGCACAGCGCTGAATGGGTCTCTGCTGCACCTATTCTCTTTTATACTCTCTCCTCTAAAGTGTCCTTCCCTGTCTCAAGTAGGGTCATGGCCCTTTTCGTTGCCAGACACGAACTCAAAAGAAACATGTCATTGGGTCTTTAAATATTTATCATTGCTCTGCAAACAGGAGACAAATYCAGAGACTTGGGCTTAGCCTAATACGGCCAAAAACATAGTCCACACCGCACACTTGTTCACCAAAGACATACAAAAACAAAAACAGAGTACAAAAAAAGTAGCCTACACATGGTTAGTTATATCAACACAGATGTCCAAATGGGTGAATAAGCTCAGTAACCAAACCCTTGGTATTTCGTCCATTTAGTAGGCTAGTCAAGGGGTGAGCTAGGGCTAAATCAAAAGTTCCAATGTGAGAGGTATGGGGCAATCATTTAGTAATAATGATTATGACAAGGGAAGTCAATTATACGAATTGATTACTTTTTTTTAACCAAATGTCCTTTTGAGGGATAGAGAGGTGGCCGAAAAAGAGAATCGACAGACAGAAAAATAATCTGCATATATTTGAAAAACATTTGGCTCAGTCTACGGATACCAGGCCTTTTTTGTACTCTGTTCAACACATTCTGAAATCCTCAAGGATTCATCAAATCGAAAAGGGTGATGCAGACAGCCTGTTTGTAAAATATTTGTTATAGATTTGTAGAAATAAATAAAAATTGCCAAGTTCTAGGCTCTTATCACGACCTTCTGTGTTTTCGCTGTTGGAGTTGCGCTAAATAAATCGAAATGGATTTTTAGAACCTATCAATTGTATCTTAAAACACTTTTCTAACTCAGCTTTTTTTATTAGCAAATGCAATGATGGTGGTTATAGATATCGATTACTTTTGCCAATATGAAAATGGAATGGACTTGTCAATTCAAGCCTAACAGACACACTCATATCTCTCTGTCCCGTCAAAGACGCCAACATATATAGGAATATATAGGAGGTGATACGGTAAAACGTTTTAGGCTACTGGATGTATGAACGAACACGTGTGCTACAGGCCCATTGATTATCCCATTAGGACATAATAACCCCAATGCTAAACACGTCTTAATGTTTTAAATCCGCTATGTAAGATGTGCATACAGAGAGTGGGCCATGCACCAACAATGGCGCGAATGCATCCGATATGTTTTCCACATGCAAATAACACTTATTTTCTCGGATATACTATATATTTGGTAGGCTGCTATACTCAGAGGATGAAAGTGAGATAAATATAGATTTTTGAAAACACAATTTAGGGTACTAGCTGTTTGGTTACAGGTCTTTAGCTAATATGATTTTATGTTAAATATATAGGCCTAAAAATACACTTTAGTAATTTAGCARGCACTTTTATCTAAAGTGTCTTACAATAGTGGTTGCATACATTTTGTTATAGGTTGCACCAGTGGGAATCGAACCTACGATCCTGACGTTGTTTGCGCCATGCTCTGGCACACAGAACCCATTCCCAACCATAAAACCTTATATGTTTTTACACAGGCCAATACGAAGTTTTCAATGTATGGCCCAAGGTGTAGTAGGCCTATTACAAGTTAATAATCATAAGCTAAGCATTGTTATAGGCTATTAATTTCAGACTTTACTCACGCATTTATGTTATAATGGAATAATGAGCTATAGGCTTCATATTTGTAATTAGAGGTCACAGGTACAACAGCATCAGGACAATTAACAAGTCACATCACACACACTCTCCCCAGGACAATTACCATAGAACAAACATCCACAATCAAGGCAACCCCCTGACGACACACACACAAACACACACACACAAACACACATACACACACGTTACAAGTCGAGGGAGCTTGACCGCCATGTTAGACCGTTGAAAGGGCCGAGCATCCCGGACTGAAATTAAGCTAATGGCACAGAAAAACGTGTCCCCCGCATGAACCCCAGCCTTTTCTACCATCCGTCTGAAAAAAAGTTCAATAGCATTGCCCTTTTCAGCCGCGCTATAGGGCGACAGAGTGATATAGAAAATAGATCACGGGGAGGCTGCTGTTTTGGTATGCACACATACTCATTTCTCACCGCTGTCCGGGAGTATAATGGCAGCCCGAACGGTGGGTGGATCTGGTGGGGTTCCACTCTCCTTGAAAGTCGTGGCGGAGTGAGGCTTTACACTGCATCTTTCTGTTCCATATTGGATGAAATCTAGAAAGGCCTCACCATGTGGCTTTGTTCTATAGGAAAGAGTTGAGTTGTCCATGCGAATATGGAGACATGTGGATTAAAGGCCCAGTGCAGTTAAAAACGTGATTTACCTCTGTTTTGTATATTTGGTCTGCCTTGTGGCATCATGAGGAGGTAAATTAATTAGTAGACCAATAAGAAAGACAGTTCCAAACCTCTCTGCCAATAACTGCTAGTTTTCAGTTTTACCCTCCCCACTCAGACCACTTCCAGACAGTCCTAGCTAAATTCTTGCTTGAGAAATTTCTCTTTGCTAAGAAGCAATTTGTATTTATTTTTAACCATTTTAATTTAAAACAATCCCACTAAGTTACTTAATTGTTTCCCAGAAATGATTTGATATTGAGATAAAAATGGCTGCATTGGACCTTTACGAAGTAGAATAAGCCATGGCCTAAGATTGCTCAAACCGTACACCTTCAGTCTGTAAGTGATGGTAACTAGCAGTATTTGGGCCGTAGGCAATTAATAGCACAATCTGTAGACATGTAGCTGGTTATTAATTTATTAATTTATTAACATATTATAATAAATCACTAAGGACCTATTACTCCAGCGTTATAATTTTGTTGTCATAGAACAAACATCCACAATCAAGGATGTTGTTTTTTAAATTATTTCTGCTCTCTTGAGCACTACAGATAGCCTATAGATACCACGTGTTATTTGCAAGTGAAAATGGCTTGGAATGCACCTTGGAATATTGTAAACAACTGTTACATATACCAAATGAGGATTCATTGTGAATCTGTAGGTTACGAAGCTGCGCTGGTCTTATAACTCTGCTAATAGCAGTCTCACCTATACATTTTAAAATCAATTTTGATTGAACAGACATACTTGATAGTGTAGTTTGATATGGGGTACCTTTGAGTATGCATGAACAGGCTAGTAGACGAATTCAGTGTTTTCTACAATTCAAAGATTACACCTACCAAACACTGGAATTGCTAAATGTGTTTCCTGAAATAACATAACACAATATTTAAGTTACAGCCAAGTAATTGGAGGAATTATGTTTGATACTCCATATGTGCAAAACAGTTCCATATAGGCCTATGAAAATGCACACGCAGATCCATTACATAGTTGATAGCCTAATTGAAACATGGACGTCACCTGTGCTTCTATAGTCAAACTTTGGTTGGAAACACATTTTATGACATTAAGCCTCTAAATCAGCAGTCATATTGACGCCATAGTTCCCTCCACGCTCATCACTAAGCTAAGGACCTTAGGACTGAACACCTCCCTCTGCAACTGGATCCTGGACTTCCTGACGTCTGCTCCTAGGTGGTGAGGGTAGGCAACAACACATACGCCACATTGACCCTTACCTTGGGGCCCCTCATGGGTGCGTGCCTAGTCCCCTCCGGTACTCCCTGTACAGGAAGGGATTAACCACCAATAGGACCCTGAACAGCTTCTACCCCAAGCCATAAGACTGCTAAATAGTTAGTTAAATAGTTAAGGAAACAGCTATCCGGAATATCTTCCTTGACCATTTTTGCACTAACTTTTTTGACTCATCACATACGCTGCTGCTACTGTTTATTATCTGTCACTTTATTCCTAGTTATATGTACAGTACCAGTCAAATTGTACTACTCATTCAAGGGTTTTTCTTACTTGTACTATTTTCTACATGGTAGAATAATAGTGAATACATCAAAACTATGAAATAACACATATGGAATCATGTAGTAACCAAAACAGTGATAAACAAATCAAAATATATTTTAGATTCTTCAAAGTAGCCACCCTTTGCCAGTCCCCCACACACTTCTCAATTTACATCAACAACATAGCTCAGGCAGTAGGAAGCTCTCTCATCCATTTATATGCAGATGATACAGTCTTATACTCAGTTGGCCCCTCCCGGATTTTGTGTTAAATGCTCTACAACAAATGCTCTACTTTCTTAGTGTCCAACAAGCTTTCTCTACCCTTAACCATGTTCTGAACACAACCAAAACAAAGGTCATGTGGTTTGGTAAGAAGAATGCCCCTCTCCCCACAGGTGAGTACTACCTCTGAGGGTTTAGAGCTTGAGGTAGTCACTTCATACAAGTACTTGGGAGTTTGGCTAGACAGTACACTGTCCTTCTATCAGCACATATCAAAGCTGCAGGCTAAAGTTAAATCTTGACTTGGTTTCCCCTATCGTAATCGCTCCTCTTTCACCCCAGCTGCCAAACTAACCCTGATTCAGATGACCATCCTGCCCATGCTAGATTACGGAGACATAATTTATAGATCAGCAGGTAAGGGTGCTCTTGAGCGGCTAGATGTTCTTTACCATTCGGTCATCAGATTTGCCACCAATGCTCCTTATGGTACCCATCACTGCACTCTATACTCCTCTGTAAACTGGTCATCTCTGTATACCCGTCGCAAGACCCACTGGTTGATGCTTATTTATAAAACCCTCTTAGGCCTCACTCCCCCCTATCTGAGATATCTAATGCAGCCCTCATCCTCCACATACAACACCCATTCTGCCAGTCACATTCTGTTAAAGGTCCCCAAAGCACACACATCCCTGGGTCGCTCATCTTTTCAGTTCGCTGCAGCTAGCGACTGGAACGAGCTGCAACAAACACTCAAACTGGACAGTTTTATCTCAATCCCTTCATTCAAAGACTCAACCATGGACACTCTTACTGACAGTTGTGGCTGCTTTGCGTGATGTATTGTTGTCTCTTCTTGCCCTTTGTGCTGTTGACTTTGCCGAATAATGTTTGTACCATGTTTTGTGCTGCTACCATGTTGTGTTGCTACCATGTTGTTGTCATGTTGTGTTGCTACCATGCTGTGTTGTCATGTGTTGCTGCCTTGCTATGTTGTTCTCTTAGGTCTCTCTTTATGTAGTTGTGTTGTCTCTTGTCGTGATGTGTGTTTTGTCCTATATTTATATGTTATTTAAAAAATATATATAATAATCCCAGCCCCGCAGGAGGTATTTTGCCTTTTGGTAGGCGGTCATTTTAAATAAGAACTTGTTCTTAACTTACTTGCCTAGTTAAATAAAGGTTAAATAAAATACAATAAAAATGATTTGCCTTGACAGCTTTGCACACTCTTGGCATTCTCTCAACCAGCAGTCTTGAAGGAGTTCCCACATATGCTGAGCATTTGTTGGCTGCTTTTCCTTCACTCTGCGTTCCAACTCATCCCAAACCATCTCAATTGGATTGAGGTCGGGTGATTGTGGAGGCCAGGTCATCTGAGGTAGGACTCCATCACTCTCCTTCTTGGTCAAATAGCCCTTAAACAGCCTGGAGGTGTTTTGGTTCATTGTCCTGTTGAAAAACAAATTATAGTCCCACTAAGCGCAAACCAGATGGGATGGTGTATCGCTGCAGAATGCTGTGGTAGCCATGCTGGTTAAGTGTGCCATGAATTCTAAATAAATCACAGTGTCAACAGTAAAGCACCCCCCACACCATCACATCTCCTCCTCCATGCTTCGCGGTGGGAGCCACACATGCGGAAATCATCCATTTGCCTACTCTGCAATTTCCATCGGTGTAATGACCATTGCTGGTGTTTCTTGGCCCAAGCAAGTCTCTTCTTCTTATTTGTGTCCTTTAGAAGTGGTTTCTTTGCAGCAATTCGACCATGAAGGCCTGATTCACGCAGTCTCCTCTGAACAGAGGATGTTGAGATGTGTCTGTTACTTGASTGGGAAGTCGTTTGTTTGGGCTGCAATTTCTGAGGCTGGTAACTCTAATGAACTTCTGCAGCAGTGGTAACTCTGGGTCTTCCTTTCCTGTGGCGGTCCTCATGAGAGCCAGTTTCGTCATAGCGCTTGATGGTTTTTGCGACTGCACTTGAAGAAACTTCCAGATTGACATGAAGCTGGTTGAGAGAATGCCAAGAGTGTGCAAAGCTGTCATCAAGGCAAAGGGTGGCTACTTTGAAGAATTTCAAATATAAAATATTTTTGATTTGTTTAACACTTTTTTGGTTACTACATAATTCAATATGTGTTATTTCAAAGTTTTGATGTCTTCACTATTATTCTACAATGTAGAAAATAGTAAAAATAAAGAAAAACCTTTGAATGAGTAGGTGTATCCAAACTTTTGACTGGTASTGTACATTTACCTCAATTACCTCATACCCCTGCATATTGATTTGGTACTGGTACCCAATGTATATAGCCAAGTTATCATTACTCATTGTGTATTTATTATTACTTTTATTATTATGTGTTTTACTTTTCTATTATTTCGCTATTTTCTTTCTCTCTGCATTGTTGAGAAAGGCCCATAAGTAAGCATTTCACTGTTAGTCTAGACTTGTTGTTTGCAAAGCGTGATTAATATAATTTGATTTGATTGGTTAGTTGGTGATGAATAAAGTATTGACCACTGTGTAAGGTATATGGGCACTGAGACTTTTAGCCTATAGCCTATATGGACAAATGTACCTCCACAATAATTGAATAGTGGCCTATACCCCAAACTATTTAGGGGGGGTATGTTTTAAGAGTGCRTGATGTTAATCTGAATTTGGGGAAAATATTTTCTACCTTTTGGTGTTTTCTGAAAGGGCTATTCTTGTGAGATGACTCGGAAAACTCTTTGCCCTTCTCACTCACAGAAGAATATAATTGTTCCAAAAGAAGTTATTCCGATGACATATAGGACTACCACTTTAGGGTCCGAGCACTTCTTCGTTGGAACGCTCAACGGTTTCCCATCTCTTACATGGATGAACTTTCAAACCACAGTGTAGGCCATATGTATATAGAATAGATTTTTGTGCTAAATACGTAAATAAAGATGACAAACGTATTTTAAACTACTCGACACTGTTTTATTGACCACTGCGACTATCACAAATACACTAAACGTATTTTGTTGCATCTGATCAATTCAAATAAAGCTAAATCACAAAAAAAGTAATCACAAAACACACTACACTCATTACCTAAGATTTTCTTTTCCTGATAAGAGGTTGTGCTGAAAAATTATTCACAACATTTCACTGATTCACATGTAGGCTATTGCAATATATTGTTTTAATGGTACGTATACTTGCTATTGTTACTGTCACTTCTGAGATTAAAAAATAAATAAATGACCCTACCATTCTTTTTCAGAGAATAAATAAAACTATTGTGCATGTAGATCTATTGACATTCAAATTCATTGATAATGTCCATTATTGTTCGTCAAAAATGTTTTACAAAAAAATKTAACAATTCCTATCATAAATAAATGAACCCTGATAACCGTAATAATGCATTGATATCTACAGTAATCCATGCTATGTAACATGCAATCGTGAATAACTGTGGACTGAGAGGAAAACCCCGTTTACGCACAAGAACACTACGAGGAACAAATATATAAAAAATAATATGTATTTTATAAATAATCCGTTGTTTTTTCTTCCTATTTGTTAGATATTATTGTTTGTCTATAACCTTGTAATATCCTGGTTTCGTTCGACTACGGACACTCGAGAGAGTTCCTCTGAAGCTGGCACAGTGTTGGAGCCCACCGCACGCTGGAGAGTGCTGGCTGTTGTTGACGCTGTGTTGGACCCGGAGATAACGCTAGTGTTGGAGGAGGATCTCACTTTCGTGTTGGGTAGCCTATGGTCTTTTTTCCACTTCATCCTTCGGTTCTGAAACCAAATTTTGATCTGGCGCTCGGAGAGAACCAGGGTGTGGGCAATCTCGATGCGTCTTCGCCGAGTTAGGTAGCGGTTATAGTGAAACTCCTTCTCCAGTTCTAAGACCTGCTGGCGAGTGTAAGCTGTTCTGGACCGCTTTGCGTCTGCTCCATTGTAATTGGGATTCGCTGAGAGGTTTGGAGAGGTAAATAGAAAAGAGAGGAGAAAGGAAATGAAAAGCAGAAGGAAAAGGAGGGAAGCAAGACTGGCGTAAATTGAAATAGGAAAAGAAATAGCGCGGAAAATGGAGAGTGGAATCACTATTATCTAGACCCCAATCAAATATTTCACAGTCAGGGACTCGACTCATGGTCTATATAATGGGTAGCACTTTCTCCACAGCGAGGGAGCAGCTGAATTATTTATTCAACATTACAAATAAAAAAAATATTCGTATCCCTCTTTTTCTCTCTCACTCTCTCCTCCCTYTGACACATAGCCTACAYAACACAAAAAGCCACATGGCAATACGGTTGTCCAGACTAGTCCCTCCGCTATAAAATTTATGGCGGGTGTAATTGCCAATGCTGACTCGTAAATCCTCCTCATATGTGCCATTTCAAAGGGGCTGCTCTCTCACAACGTACGTAGCACGAGCCGGTTATAGGCAGGCGATCTAGGTAAAATAAGGGTGAAATAGTGGAAGAGAGAGCGCGAGAGGGAGGGAGGGAGAGTTATTAGAATAACAACACAGATTGCCTACCGGTACTGACGTGGATTTTCTTCATCCATGGGTACACTACAGGCTGCTTAGCCAAGGCWGAGCTGGTGGGTTGCTCCGGGGTGGCTTGGATGCAGGTAGGCGGCGCAGTCGGTGGGGTCGTAGGGGATGTGGGTAACGGTGGCAAGGGCTCACGTGGAGCTGTCTGTGCCTTCCCCGCGAGCAGATTCCCCGAGTGTGTAAGCCCATGGCCAGTCTGGGGCTCGGGTTCGGGGATGCTTACACAGTTATACGGGCGCTCCTGGTAGGTCACTCGCGGAGGAAACAACTCCTGGTGGTGATGCTGGTAGACAGTGTCTCTCGTGCGGCTGTAGTATTCAGGGCTGTGTTCTGGGATGTAGCTATTTTGTGAATATTCCTCACAAGGAGGAAATTTCGGATCGATGTAGYTAGAGTCCATCAAATACGAGCTCATGATCATTAATTTCTGGAGTGAAAAATWWTTTTTCTACCTTTGTCGTTTTTCTGGTCCATAAAGCCCTCCTACTAGCAAGCGACCCTGTAAAGTTACTTTAACCACGTGACACAGCAGTCCAATGGCAGCTGGCGAGGTAGTTCCCGGATAAGGAGCCAAATATTTATTCGAATATTTTTGTACTCTTTGTATAGGTGTGAGTGTGTTTTCTCGAGGTTAGGCCTCTTCGATGAAGATCCATTTTAAATGACTGAATAGGGCAGAAAGAGGCGAAGGTCAGTGGGAGGTTGTGTGAGTATGCGGGCAGAGATACATCTCAGGCTGGGACTGAGGCTGAGCAAAGGTATTATGACATGACTCGGAAAACACCAAAATAAACAGAACAATGTGGCAATGGAGTAATGTGATGTGAACTATGCACTCCATTCCTAAACCATTACAGCAGAACGCAGTCATACTCATAACCCAATGGCTAACTGATTGATTTAAGAAACAGGACCACATTCTTACCATAACACACTAAACGTCTAATTAATTAGGCAGTATTGATAATCGACAAGCCAATCCGTTGAAGACCAGAACGCAAAAGGATAATTCAACAATTTGTAAATTAACACATCAATCAAGCATTCTAAACCAATGAAGATGATGCTACTACCAGTACTAGGCCACTAATAGATAATAGTAGGCCTACTGCTAATGCTACTTCTCACGATATGAATAGGCTAATAATGATAATATTATGCGTAATATACTATTAGACCATTACTGCACTGTTGGGAATGAGCTCGTAAGTAAGCATTTCACTGTAAAGTCTACACCTGTTGTATTCGGCGCATGTGACCAATAACATTTGATTTAGGCTATTGGAGGCTTGTTATAACAACAACCATATTGTGATTGCAATGTTTTACCGTCTTGTGAAGACCGAAGACAGAATAGTCTAGCATTAGGTCGTGGTAGGGGTGTTAATAGTAGGAGTAGCCTACATGGCAGCTGTCCTTGCAATGGACTAGCAGTTATTGTCTAATGACCCTATGAGTGATAATGGCCTGGCGGGTTACAGACGGAGTCCCCCTCACAGTTCTATATCAGAGCGACTGAGAGCTGAACCTCCAGGTTAACTGTCTCTACTTCCTAAATAATAGGCGTCATTGCTGTGTCAGATTTTATCGGATAAAAATAAAAACGACACATAAAAGTTAGCATGGCTTATTTATTAGAATCGCGCGCCTGCCCGCCCGCTGATGTTGAAGGCTCCTGGTTAAATGTTGTCTGAGTTTTATTGGGCTGTAAAAAGCAGTAAATCAATAGCTTCAAATGATCCCCGCTTGCACGCGTGCTTTACGATTTCTTAGATCATTCTTCTCTCTCCCTCTATCTTGCTCCCTCCCCCCTCTCTATTTGCAGCACCATCACCTTCTCCTTCTCCATCTTCAAACGGTTAGAATTTTGCTCACATCCATTGAAGCATTATCAAATGTTCTTGACGGACGTTGTACTTGACACAGCTGAGGTATTGAAATCGCCCATGTATTCCCGTAGAGGCGAATTTGTGGTTGTGTATTGYTAACACAAATTCGGTTCTACAGGGTGCATATAGACGACTTGAACTGCATTCCAATGCTGCGAGCTGTGATTGTGAAAACGGGGAAAAAATATATATAAATCCCACTCAGAATAATAAGTAGCCTAGGCCAATGGCATGAGGACATTGTCATCCAGGAGGAGATATAGGCCTATTCGGCTTGTAAACTTTCTCACAGACTATAGGTTGTGAAGTGTCAATACGCACAACAAAACACCTAGTGGTCTATATCTTGACATATAATATAGGCTATTAATGGGTGCACATAATTCTATAATGTAAGTTGTGGTAATAATTATATAGAATTTAAMATTTCTGTCAACATARCTTTGGAAGTGAATAGTGTTATCTAAACAGGATGAACACAGAAAACCCAAACATTTAAGACATTTCCGTAACACTGAGACGCCGTTAGTGTTAACTATTAGACCCATCCCACTCYGCACAACCTGGTGAATCAACGTTGCAAAGTCATCAACAGCTATTGTTTCAATTCAACCCAGGGTTCAACTAAAAATAGGCAATATATATTAGGCCTAGGGTTTAAAGCTTTGGTTGATTTCAAATGTAATCTAATCATAAAAATGCTGGATTTAYGTCTCCATCACAACCACAAATCAAAGTTAAAAAATAGGCCAAAATCAAATCAAACTTTATTTAACGTGCATTTAAAGTTTGATTAGATTTAGTCCTATTCTTTAACATAGATTTTTTATTGAGATGGAGACAGGAATCCAACTTGTCAATTATTAATTTGTAGACAAACTGGCATTCAAAATCCTTTAAATGTTGATATTTGGTTGTGTTGTCAACCAAACACAATTCAATATTGCTATTGTAATACAGTAAATTGTCTAAAGTTAAGGTTTTCTTACAAACTAATGTACAGTATTTATTCAACCTTAAAATGAGTAACATCCATGGCCACATATTGAGGTTAGCCTACTGTAAAGGCCTTCTTATGTCATCATAGAGAGCTTGAATGTTCAAGCTAGCATGCAAAGGTTGCAGCTCAGTGGAGATCTTCACAATTGCTTTAATAATCTGTACAGGATCTCGAACAGCTTGTACTATGTATCAGTTGTACTATGTACTTTTAATGTAATCTCAACTGCAATCCAGATCATTTGGTTGTACTATTAGATGAAGCACAGTGATAACACATTAAGTAGTTGTATAAATACCAAATATCTGACACGATATTACCATTTGAACTTTGTGCATTTAAATGGTTGACCATATTGAGATGACAACTAAACCAAAGATCAGACATTGTTTTTCTACTGGAATTTGGCTGTGCGTTTAGATGGTTGAACGCATAGTGATAACACATTGGGAACTCATCAAACTTCTGCCTGTCTTTTTGAGTGGGTGAATAAAGGTTGAAATCTCATTGATCAACGTCTCAACCAAATATTACCCAAATTTCCACGTTGAAATGACGTGGTGTGCACAGTGGGATAGATTAGTAGAGGCAAGATCCTGTGACCTCTGCACTGCCTCTCTCCACCCTCAAATCTTTTGTTGCACAAAATGTATGCCTTTATCTGAATCTCCTAATATGTCAGGCCTACTCCTGGAATGGATAGGCTTAAGCTACACAAAGGAACCGCGAGAAATAGCTTAAACACACCACAAACAAGTGAATATGCATGCGTAAAACTTAAATTTATTGTCAAATGTCTTTCAAAATTGCACTGAATGTAACCTTGCGGCTGTGTACCCCTTCCTAATCATAAATATTCCGTTTGGAAAAACAGAGGACACAAAGCGGCCACGTGACAGTAGAGATGAAAAATGACTTTCTATTATCCCCAAGGGTTTATTGTGTTCTTCATTACCATACTGACCGCTGGGTAACCCGAGTGTGGCACACTGAACAAACKAAATAGACTATGCCTATGCAAGACATCAAATAAAGGAACTCCCAGAAAAATACCTTGAATGTAAGCTACACTGATTAAATATAAACCTCACCGAGCAATAATGATATTAATATGAAGAATAAGAGTAAGCAGCATTTTCAAAAGGAAGTAATTGGCTATTTTGTCTGTTTTGTTTCATATTTGAGAACCTTAGCCTGCTTGATACAAATAGGCTAGTCTAAGAGAGGCCCTTGACTATCTATAAAGTCATTTCCTATAGGCTTATATGTGGGGGAACAAGACTATCGCTTTATTTACCATCCCCCACCGTCCTCTTTCTCTCTCATACCTTTCTCGCTGAAGCCACATTTAATATTAACTGGTAGACAGCTTGACCGGCGTTTCACCTCTTGCGTTTGACTCRTTCCAATAGTTCACTGCCAAGGGGTTATTGATGAAGAATCACCAATTAAATTTGTCTTAAAATCACATTTAGATCTGTTACCTCATTCAATAACTCAGTATAGGTAGAGATGGAAAGATGAACCCCTTGAKTAAATAATCTTAAGTTATTTTTATTATGGCAAATGGACGTTTCTTGAATCTATGGAAATCATATGGGCTCTGTTGCAATATGTAGGATTCTTCAACTCAACGCATGCTTTTGGAAAACGTCTTAAAACTACTCTGTCTGCATCCTCAACCCTCTGGTTTATGGGTTTTATGCGGGACAGAGACTATACATTTAGCCATTTCCTGAAATGTTGTGAGTTGGTGGTGATACCCACTTGAAAAGCACTTTCAATTGATTGCAGTAATAGATCAATGACATGCTATTTTATCCAATCAAACAGACACGCTTACTGAGCAATGCTGTTGCCATAGCATTCACTGAAAATAGTAAGGTAACCAACAATGACATTTGCAGGTACACTCTTAGAAAAATAAAAATATGGATAGAACCAAAAAGGATTCTATTGCTTGCTTCACATATGGCACCCCTAAAGGTTCTGTATGAACCCTTTTTTAGGGTTCTTTGATCAGAACCCCAGGGGTTATTTTTCACTGAACCAAAATTGGTTCCGTATTAGAAACTTTGGGTTCCATGTAGGGTTCTATATGGAACAAATTTCCATTCTATATAGAACCGTTAGGGGTGCCATATATGAAGCAAGCAGTTTAATTCATCAAGTTGGAAGACTCTTTCATATTCTTCTAGTCAGGATGTTCCAGTTCTCTAGTTTTCACAAACAGTTCTCCACAAATCCATGAAACCCGTTTGGCAATCAAATGATGTTAGATGTTAATGATGGAAAAAACAGCCTACATGTGTCTATTGATTGAATTTTGATCATTTAAAAGTTCCTTCACGTACACCACTTGAGATGCAGTCAGATAATGAATACTCTGTGCTTGCACAAAAGTTGACCCCAACATCATTAGTGTGTTTCTGGCCTACCAAGGACTGAAGTGTACTCGAGATCGATATTGATGATGAATCTTCAAAGATGATTAGCCTATATTGTAATCGTTTGTTAAAGCAATAAACTATTTATAATGGTGGGGAAATGGTTTTAATCCTTCATAAAACATGCAGTATTGAAATCCTACAGAATTGAAAGCTAACACAATAAAATACAATATTAGGCCTTAAAAAACAAGTTAGCCTACTATAGAAACTAATAAGTTCAGTTAACAAGTGTTTTTATGTAAAAGTGAAAGTTGAAAGGAGTATTCGGGGTGCAATAGCTGAGTATGACAGCATACTAGATTATTGATTGCACTGATTTAATAACTGAGGCATAGGCTTTTCTCAATGTTGTTAAGGGTTGGATAAGTGAGTAGAGGTGATAATAATTCAGAGGTGCATGGATGAAATATATAGCATGCAGGGTATGTTTATAGCATGCAGGGTATGTTTTTCAAATTAGGAGGACAGATCCGGAGAAATGTGGCCCTGATGGAAACTATAATATAATGCACATCATTCATTTTAAAGGTTAGGCCTATTGTTATTTTAAAAATGAAGTAAAAACATCACGTTATCAATACACATGTTTGAGCATAGAAGAATTACAGGTGGTACAACACTGCTTTGAGGAATTGGTGGAATTGACATGCATTGTAGCATCTTTACAGATAAATGTTAGCGTGATAATCCTGTATGAATATGGAATAACGATGAGTGAGAAAGTTACAGAGGGTCAAAGATCATACCCCCAAGTCATGCTAACCTCTCTCCACTACCAGTAACAAGGGAAGTTAGCATGTCTTGGGGGTATGATTTTTGACACTCTGGCTGGAGTCTCTGACAATTTTTAGGGCCTTCCTCTGACACTGCCTGGTATAGATTTCCTGGATGGCAGGGAGCTAATCCTAAGGATGTACTGGGCCGTTCCCACTACCCTCTGTAGCGTCTTGTGGTCGGATGCCAAGCAGTTGCCATACCATACGGTGATGCAGCCAGTCAAGATGCTCTCAATGGTGCAGCTGTAGAACTTTTTGAGGGCCCATGACAAATCTTTTCTGCCTCCTGAGGGGAAAGAGGCATTGTCGTACCCTCTTCACGACTGTGTTGGTGTGTTTGGGCCATGATAGATYCTTCACTTCAGTCCCATCGATGTGAATGGGGGTGTGCTCGGCCCTCCGTTTCCTGTAGTCCACGATCAGCTCCTTTGTCTTGCTGACATTGAGTGAGAGGTTGTTGTCCTGGCACCACACTGCCAGGTCTCTGACTTCCTCCCTATAGACTGTCTCATCGTAATCATCATCGTGATTGGCAAACTTAATGATGGTGTTGGAGTCTTGCGAGGCCACGCGGTTGTGGGTGAACAGGGAGTACAGGAAGATAATAATTTTGACAGGTTACCTTGGCGTTCTTGGGCACAGGAACTATGGTGGTCTGCTTGAAACATGTAGGTATTACAGACTGGGTCAGGAAGAGGTTGAAAATGTCAGTGAAGACATTTGCCAGTTGGTCAGCAGATTCTCTGAGTATGCGTCTTTGTAAGCCGTCTGACCTTATGGCCTTGTGAATGTTAAAGGGAAATGTTGAACATTGTCCACTTCATATTCATCTCCAGCACCACCCCAACATCAACATATGTGAMAATTTCAMATTTKTATGTTATGTAGTAAAAAAAAARATAGAGGCAGGTAAGTGTTTCCAATGACATCATCAGTGTGCATCATATGATTTTAACCAATTACAAGTAGGCATTGCCCACCAATTGTCTACTAATTGGTTGATGATGTCATTGGAAACATTTATCTTCCTCTATCCTTTTTACTACAAAACATAGAAATGTGGCTTTTTCACATATGTTGATGTTGGGGTGGRGCTGGAGATGATGAATATGAATTTGAACAATTTAGAAATTTGCCTTTAACCTGTTTACTCATATCACCTATAGAAAGCATGATCACACAGTCGTATAGAACACCTCACTAGAAAACCTCATGATAAGCTGTTAACCATACTGTTTACCAAGAGAGTTTTCATCTATATTTTTTCAGTGGGCTGTAAATTTACCACCACAACCTGATGCTGCCACTAAGACCGCACTCAACAAGMTGTATATGGCCAAAACCAAACAAGAAAATGCTCATCCGTAAGCGGCGCTCCTAGTGGCCTGTTATTTTAATGCAGGAAAACTGAAATCCGGCTTACCTAATTTCTACCAGCATGTCACCTGTGCAACTAGAGGCGAAACTCTAGATCACCTTTACTCCACACACAGAGACGCATACAAAGCTCTCCCTCGTCCTCCATTTGACAAATCTGACCATAACTCTATGCTTCTGATTCCTGCTTACAAGCACAAACTCAAACAGGAAGTACCAGTAACGCACTCAATACGGAAGTGGTCCGATGAAGCGGATGCTAAGCTACAGGACTTTTTCGCAAGCACAAACAGGAATATGTTCCGTTACTCATCCAATGGCATTGAGGAATTTAACACATCCGTCACCGGCTTCATTAATAAGTACATCGATGACATCGTCCCCACAGTGACCATCCGTACATATCCCAACCAGAAGCCATGGATTACAGGCAACATCCGCACTAAGCTAAAGGCTTGAGCTGCTGCTTTCAAGGAATTTAACACTAACCTGGACGCTTATAAAAAACATATGCTACGCCCTCTGACGAATCATCAGACATGTTTCAATTACACAACAATATAGCATGCCCAACATGACCATATTACACCCTGCGGAACCTCATAACAAACTCAACTTTTACTTTTAGAGTCAAGATCATTTAAAATTCCAGCGCCATCCCCTTCTATGATAACCCTAATGAATCAGGTAAATTTGAGAGAGAGATAAAGGAAACCAGCAGTGATTATGACCAYTGAAAACAGACTGGGCACCACATCTCCAATACACTTCCTTATAAATTCACTCACCGAGTCAGCATATAGGTCAATGTTATTCTCTGAGGYTGACCGGAACATATCCCAGTCCGCGTGATCAAAACAATCTTGACRYGTGGATTCCAATTGGTCAGACCAGCATTGAATGGTTCTAGTCACTTGTACATCCTGTTTGAGTTTCTGCCTCCTTTCTGCCTCCTATAAGACGGTAGGAGCAAGATGCTGCCCTCACTTYGGCAAATCCGACCACATCGCCATCATGCTCCTACCGTCTTATAGGCAGAAACTCAAACAGGATGTACCAGTGACGAGAACCATTTCTTAACCAGAAACCGTGGATGGATAGTGGCATTCGCGCAAAACTGAAAGCGCGAACCACCGCATTTAACCATGGAAAGAGGTCTGGGAATATGGCTGAATATTAACAGTGTAGTTATTCCCTCCGCAAGGCAATCAAACAAGCGAAATGCTGGTACAGGGACAAAGTGGAGTCGCAATTCAATGGCTCAGACACGAGACGTATGTGGCAGGGTCTACAGGAAATAACGGACTACAAAAAGAAAATCAGCCACATCACGTACACTGACGTCACGCTTCCAGACAAACTAAACACCTTCTTTGCCTACTTTGAGGATAATACAGTGCCACCGTCCCGGCTCGCTAATAACAACTGTGCCCCCACTCYTCCTTCTCCGTGGCCGACGTGAGTAATACATTTAAACGTGTTAATCTCTCGCAAGGTTGCTGGCCCACACGGCATCCATAGCCGCGTCCTCAGAGCATGCGTAGACCAGCTGGCTGGTGTGTTTACGGACATATTCAATCGCTCCCTATCCTAGTCTGCTGTACCCAGGAAGGCAAAGATAACTTAACTAAATGACTACCGCCCCGTAGCACTCACTTCTGTCATCATGAAGTGCTTTGCGAGACTAGTCAAGGATCATATCACCTGCACCTTACCGGCCACCCTAGACCCACTTCAGTTTGCATACCGCCCTAACAGGTCCACAGACGATGCAATTGCCATCACACTGCGCACTKCACACTGCCCTRTGCCATCTGGACAAGAGGAATACCTATGTAAGAATGCTGTTCATTGACTACAGCTCAGCATTCAACACCATAGTACCCTCMGAGCTCATCATCAAGCTGGAGGCCCTGGGCCTTGACCCCGCCCTGTGCAATTGGGTCCTGGACTTTCTGACTGGCCGCTCCCAGGTGGTGATGGTAGGGAACAACATCTCCACCTCACTGACCCTCAACACTGGGGCCCCACAAGGGTGTGTGCTCAACCCCCTCCTGTACTCCCTGTTCACACACGACTGCGTGGCCATGCACGCCTCCAACTCAATYCTCAAGTTTGCAGACGACACAACAGTAGTGGGCTTGATCACAACAACAACGAGAAAGCCTACAGGGAGGAGGTGAGGGCCCCCAGAGTGTGGTGTCAGGAAAACAACCTCTCACTCAAAGTCAACAAAACAAAGGAGATGATTGTGGACTTCAGGAAACAGCAGAGGGAGCACCCCCCTATCCACATCGAAGGRACGGCAGTGGAGAAAGTGGAAAGTTTTAAGTTCCTCGGCGTACACATCAACGACAAACTGAAATGGTCCAGCCACACAGACAGTGTGGTGAAGAAGGCGCAACGGCGCCTCTTCAACCTCAGGAGGCTGAAGAAATTTGGCTTGTCACCCAAAACCCTGACTAACTTTTACAGATCCACAATCGAGAGCATCCTGTCAGGCTGTATCACAGCCTGGTACGGCAACTGCTCCACCCTCAACCGCAAGGTTCTCCAGAGGGTGGTGCAGTCTGCACAACGCATCACCAGGTGCAAACTACCTGCCCTCCATGACACCTATAGCACCCGATGTCACAGGAAGGCAAAAAAAATAATCAAAGACAATAACCACCGGAGCCACTGCCTGCTCACCTCGCTACCATCCAGAAGGCGAGGTCAGTACAGGTGCATCAAAACTGGGGCCGAGAGACTGAAGAACAGCTTCTATCTCAAGGCCATCAGACTGCTAAACAGCAATCACTAACTCAGAGAGGCTGCTGCCTACATGGGGACCCAATCACTGGCTACTTTAACAAATGGATCACTAGTCACTTTAACAATGCCACTTWAATAATTCTTACATATCTTACATTACTCATATCATATGTATATACTGTATTTTATACCATCTATTGCACCTTGCCTATGCCRCTCACTCGGCCATCGTTCATCCATGTATTTATTACACCCCTTTTAGATTTGTGTGTATTAGGTAGTTGTTGGGGAACTGTTAGATTACTTAGATATTACTGCACTGTCGGAACCAGAAGCATTTCACTACACTCGCATTAACATCTGCTAACCATGTGTATGTGGCAAATAACATTTGATTTGAAGCCAGCAGTTTTGTTGTTGCTTCAATTACACAATGCTATAAGCATGCCCAACATGACCATATTACACCCTTGCGGAACCTCATAACAAACTCAACTTTTCATTTTAGAGTCAAGATCATTCAAAATGTATAGCGGTGGCCTGTAGTATTTTTTAAAGTCTCATTATAACATTGAATATCACAGATACCTGTCCAATGTTATGTTAAAAAGGATCAGGCCCTTTTTTWTTTWTTTTTGCCTAAAATGACATACYCAAATATAACTGCTTGTAACTCAGGACCTGAAGCAAGGATATGCATATGCTTGATAACATTTGAAAGGAAACACTTTGAAGATTGTGGAAAAGTGAAATTWATTTAGGAGAATATAACACATTAGATCTGGAAGATAATACAAACAAAAAAACATGCGTTTTCTATGTTCTTTGTTGTTCCATCATCTTTGAAATGCAAGAGAAAGGCCATAATATAATATTGCAGTTTAGGCGCAATTTAGATTGTGACCACTAGATGGCAGCAGTGTGTGTGCAAMGTTTCAGATTGATCCAGTGAAACATTGCAATACTGAACAATATCTACCCAAATGTGCCGAATTGGTCAATAGATACATTTTCAAGTTCATAACTACAGAGAACCTACAAAAATGATATGGTAATACAAAATGTAAGTTTACACACTCCCAGGAATGTCATACATGATGGATCATTAGCTTATATACTAACTTTCGCACTTCTAGATGGCCGGGTGGAGTGGGTGTGGAGCCAGAGACAGCAGGGGCTCAAACTGTAGAACCCAGTTCACACATTTGAATTTCAAAATATATTTTATCAAGCAAAACTATACTACATTTTATCTCTGGGACCCTCAGGATGACAAATCAGAGCAAGATTACTGAATGTAAGAACATGATTTAGCTTCAGAGGTGAATGTATCAATCCAGTTGSTGTGATAAAAGTTTTCTGTTGTTGTGCACTCTCCTCAAACAATAGCATGGTATCTTTTCACTGTAATAGCTACTGTAAATTGGACAGTGCAGTTAGATTAACAAGAATTTAAGTTTTCTGCCCATATAAGACATGTCTATGTCCTGGAAAGTTTGCTGTTACTACGGGACACTGAACCCGTAGAGGTTTAATGAGGCCAGAATTGCAGCAGTCTGTAGAGAGTAGTCAAACAGACATGACATCACATGACCCAATCGTTATATCCTRAACCATAATATGGATCTGGCCCTGACTGTATCTGTCATGTAAAAAATGTATTCCAGCAATATTGACATTTTTGTTGATATTCAATTCATTCAGAAATTAGCTCCTGTCTACATTTCCTGGGCTACTGGTGAAGCCTAAGCTAGGCTACTCATGGAAACTTCCATACAGCCTCTGGGGGAAACYATTCAAAACAAACATCAAACAAAGAATGAAACAAATCACCACTTGTAAAACCTGTCTATTGAACTAACAGCAAGCCACCATCTAACGTTAAACACAAGCAAACCACTAGGCCTACCCAGCTGGGATTTTTTAAGTTAAATTCAGAGGGCCGGAAAATTAGACTTGCACAATCTGTTCCTGTGTTCAGTAAGGACCGGGAGTCTCTAATGAATGAATGGGTGCCTGCGATACTGGYAGGCATCACAGGRTTTAATGGTCCAACCGGCTGGTATGCTCGCTACAAACTTTGAGATTGAATAATTGCTATYACAAACCACGTTACCATTCAAAGTTTTTATGCGAGTAAAGTCATAGCTTATTTTTTTTTAAATCACGACAGCTGTGATGGAAACAGAGAGTGTCGGTACAATTTTATAAATGCGACAAATAATTTGTTCATTCGAGATGGTGAGCTGTTTTTGTCGTAAAATTAATTGTGCGAGAAATGGCGGTGGAAACGCCTTTATGCTCAAATATTGAAATAATAACCATAATGTCGAAGAAAACTTGGAGTCACACGATGATATGGTGTGTCCTCCCACTAAGACTCGGGAAACCATGCAGTTTATTAGAATATTTCTGAAATTAAATTATGATGAACTTCACAGGGTGGTGAAAGTGCACTGTGATGTTGATGCTCCTTGCCAATAAATATAGAGGGTCTTATTCTGCCTGACTGCCGCTTATCCATAATAATCTCATCATGTAGACTATACACCTTTATGCGGTTTGTAGAATATATATCTGTCGACAAGTTGGATTGAAACCTAGCTTCTAAGTAGCCTGATAGCAGCAGAATGGTTCCTTTGTAGACTACCCCCCACCCACACCCCCACCCCACTCACACAGACACAGACACAATACTATTCAATACAGTGAGCTGTGATTAACTTTTKAAATTAAGTTGATAGCCTACAATTGCCTTGCTTCCATGTTGAATTTTTAAAGGAGTTATTATTTGTTCATTACTAATCAACCCATTTTGTTTTATGTTCATGTTCCCTTAAAAACATTAAGCTATTAACCCTGTATAAATGGTGATTGCTGAATCAAAGCTGATTGTTTGCTGCATCAACGAAACAAAATTAACTCAAAGACAATCACATTGCAATGTTGAAGTCTAATTATGTAACGACAACTCCACACACGTCGAGAGAACACAGGGGGCTTCCGATATGCTACAAGCTACAAAGACCTAAATGAAACGCACTTAGCCTATACTGAACTGTTAACCCCCACAGCATCACATCTATACCACATGCAAATAGTCTACCTTTAAAAGTAATCTGAGTTGAGAGAAAATGCCAACATGTAAAGAGCCTAATTGAAAACCATTCGCGCCAGATCACCAAGGCATTTATCAGGCTAACATTAAAATAACAGTATTAATTAACCCCCCTGGTGTTACAAGGGGCAGGTGTCTATTTCATTACCAGCAAGATAAACAAGATTATTAACTTACTGCACCGTCTGGGAACCATTTGCCTGAGTCAAACGATGAGAGTGCAGAGTATTGAGGGCTAGATGGTCCTTACTAAACGCCTCATACACCACCGTCCACTCAGATACGAGCGTCCAACAGCTGCGATTCACGACAGTTAAGATTACATATGATGTAAATATATCGAGGACTGGGTTGTCAGCTCTCCCAAACCATAAAACTTACTTTAATGGCATCACGTGTTCCCCGCGAGCCACTCAGGGTCAGCGCCCTAGGCCCTTCTGCATACACAACCTCCAAAAGTTTAAAAGTACAAAAGACAGACAGACGGAAACAAAAAAGGACGCTATCCAATAGAACAAAAAAAAAACTACTCTACGCGTCAAGTCTGAAACTGACATACCCGATAGGTATGTCAGACGTACGACTTCTTGGGGGAACTATAACCACAATAATGAAGAGGTGAGTCATGTTTGTTTCATTCTTTCTGACATGGAACAGGGTTTGACATGTAAATAGTGTTGGGGAAATACTGTACCAAGAAGTCGCAGAAGACTGCAAGGTAGACACCAGTTTATCCTCTTGTGGAAAGGACTCCTTCACATGTGAAAGGGCTTGAGGAGGGGAGGGGTTGTCCAGCACTGTTTACCTGTGTTGATATGTTTGAGACAGCAAGGTTGATGCTGCGTGATGACGGCTCCAGAGGTTCCTCCTGAGTTTTTTATTTACATGGTGTCATACTGCTCCCGGTGTAGGATCATGGAGGCAAGGCATGTAGGCTACTATTACAGACAGACAAGATAGTTGACCCTAATAATTAAACCAAACCAGAATTCTCTATAACCAGCGGTTTTTAAAATGATCGATGCAAAAGTGATACTTTAGTGCATGTTTCCGTCAAAGGTGGCTCCATAAATGTGTTTTTGATCGAAAAGTTCCGTCAGAAACATTGATATGGACAACATGTGACATTAAGGAAGAAATCATGTTTGGACCTGTTGTGAGTTCAAATACATTTTAAATKATAGTTTCGGGTCCAAAGTTGGTGGATCATTCAAAACGACAAGAGAAAGCTTTTACGTTGTCACATAAGTTAGATATTGTGTTGAATGTTCCTGGAAATAGCCAAAGAGAATAATATAGTATTTCTAGTTCAACTGCTGCTTGGGACTTTGATTAAAAGTTTACTTTTCCCAATGAAAATGATATTAATTTTGTCAATCTTGGGTGATTAAGTTAGTATTTTAGCAAAATGAACAGATTGGTTACATCAAATGGAATTAGCGTTTTCTCCTGTATTCAGAGCCTTCCTGAAAGTGCATCTGTTTCGCTAGACAGGAAACAACTGTCGTTGTTTGAGCGGTGTTAGGGAAAGCTGTAAAGTTTTATGACACGACAGGGCCATAAAGTTTTACAGGCATCCGTCTGTACTGTAAACAATTACTAAGGAAGTGGAGCCTGACAGTGAACCGGCGAGCACGTTGAGAACTGCTAAGGGCCAAAGAGTAAAAAAACAACCAATTCTTCTTGGAGTTGGCTAATCAAACCGCTACTGAATTAGCCGCACAAAGTTCCAGTATACCATTATACTTTCCCACACACCGTTTTCCCCGTGACATATTCAAAAGACATAGTTGTAATATGAAGCACATACGACGCTGTTTTTTCCCCCCAAATTCACCCATCTTTATTTCATGACTTAAAACACAAACATAGCACGAATGCCTTTCTCCTCAAGATTTCAGTTCACTTCAACGATAAAACTTCAGCTATCTATAATCAAGATGAGCAAATTTAAATCTAAGCTATACTATGGTGCTAACTGTTCTAGTTAATATAGGTAATTCAATTATTCAAGTGCATTTCGTTCCAGAGGATCATCCTMCGTTAAACCACTCAATAGATTATTATTATTTCTACAAAGTGAAAAGAAACTTGGTCAAGAATATGTTCAATGTAATATGTGAATTTGTTTTACCTACAAGGCCTTCAAAGTTGTATATGTGAGGAATGAGTCTCCTGCCTCATGACAACCTTTATGTCAACCCAAAATCTCACATTAGTTGGAGAGATACGTTTTCAGAAGAAAAGGAATACCATGTTTGTGTTCTTCACTTTCAAACCTTAGGCACATTAATAATGAATCATTATTGAAGTGAACATAAGTTACACATTAGGCCTACATAAATTCTAGACTACAGGTTGTCTTTTTGTTTGCCCATGTTCCCCATTAATCTTACATTTGCAGGAAATGTAGGATGTGTGGGCTATTGCCCAATTCTCAGCTGTAATCTGCCACTACATGTATTTTTCGTGTTTTACAGAATATTTTAAATTGCTAATAATGATTTGTGACAAATGTAATGCTGTGGTTTAAAAACAAATCCCAGGATCATACTTGGCACATTGAGTCAGATCTTAGTCAACAATCAGGCCAAATATTATGTTTCCCCCAAATATGAAGCCCCTGCCTATACTGGCAAGTTATGTAGCCTAATACAATATACCTTTTCACAYGAGGAACCCATTCACAGTATACATGTTAACTACGAAATGTATAGTAAGGTTTAAGTATATCACTGTTCTCACCACACTTTATGTCCAAAACCAATCCTTTTATGTGGACTATTTTAAATACAATCACAGAATGATATAGCCCTCGCAATTTACTAAAATGTGTCTATGTTACATCTTAAGATCCCTGGTTGTTTAAACGGGGCTGATAAAAAACACAAACAGAAAATAATTACTTAAGGAGTTTGAAGATAAACTACAAGGAATTTACCTTCTTGATGTTTTTTTATATAAATAATAGGCACCTCTCACGAAGAAAACAATAGTGATAGTACAGTGGTAATACGATAATAACAATAAAACGTTCAACTTTAAAATACTTTAAGGTAAAAAAAAGGGAAGTGATGAAATGTTACAATTTTCGCTAATTAATATATTTCAAGCGTTTCCATTCTCACAAGTTATATAAGACTCTGCTGAACAAGTACATATTCAAAGATAGAAAATAAAACAATACAATATTCAAACCAAATGACAGGTATATTACATAATCAGATCCATAATCGAAGAATGTTCAATATTTTTCATCACACTGAAACATCGCATCACAAAAGTCACTGTTTGGAAACATGGGTGGTGCTGACAGTCTTTGAATGACATCTCTAAGGAACGTTGATAACGTTTGAAAATGGCTCCATGTTTTAGATTGACTCTTTAATTTTAAGCTTTGAGTCCTTCTTCCACTTCATTCGGCGGTTCTGGAACCAGATTTTGATCTGCCTCTCGTTCAGACAGAGAGTATGGGCGATCTCGATGCGCCTACGACGCGTCAGATACCGGTTGAAATGGAACTCTTTCTCCAACTCCAGAGTTTGGTAGCGCGTGTAACTCGTCCTTGACCTTTTACCGTCAGCCTCTGGAGTGTAATTGAGAGAACAATCATCTGTGACCACACTGGAAATGTGACAATTCATAGAAACATTCTCAACATTATCACTTAAAATATGTCTTAACTTGTCAATGGACATGCAATGACTTGTAGCATATCAATTAATAAGAATGAATAGCAAAACACAGCCTCTTCTGTGACTATATCCTGTGAAAATATTACTTTAACATTTTAAAGTTACTGTATGGCTTAATGAATATAGCCTATATGAGGGTAGCTGGATGGCTGGATAAATGGTAATCAATGTGGAGCTGCGTGAGTTACCAAAACCCCGCAAAAGGTGTCCATTCGGGTTCACTCAATGAAACTACAATGATTGTATTACTAGTAGGCTTATTACTAATAATATTATTGTTATTATAATAATCATTATTATTATAACTACAATTAAAACAAGAACAAGGTGGTTACAGTTACAGAAATATCATTTGTCCCTCTAAAGTAGGTTACATGCCCTGTTACATAACACAGAATAAGTTGCCATGGCAAGTAAGTAGACTATTCAAATTTTATGAACGTTCAGTTAAAGTGCACAGTGAAATCCAMAATCTCACCCTTCAACTCTCCTTAAAATAAGCATCATAGGCCTACTTATCATACTATCTTGTTTTGATTCTAAATAAAGTAGAATGAAAACGTTGTTTGTTGAGATTTTTAAGGGACTTGTGTCTCCCTTATCCAATGACCCCGTCATAAATTTGGACGCAGATCGCTTCTTCGGTGTAACAGGACATTTTTACGAGCAATTGATGACTTTGTCATAAAATTTACGACTGCGAGTTTTATTATTTCCGAATACAGCCTATAAAACTCAAGTAAGAAAAACTGTGAATGGACTCAGGAGGGTAAAAATAGAGACACACATGGAGGAGAGAGGGTGTGAGAAAGAAACTTCCCTTTGTACAGAATAAAGAAAAGATATACATGAAACTTTACCGTGACCCATGTGTAGTTTAGTCATCCAGGGATATATTTGTGGTTGCGGTTCGCTGGTTTGTGGCTGAGTAGAATGGTTTCCTTGTCTTACTGGCTGGACGGGTTGCAAAGTTACGACTTTGATCTCGCCTGTTTGAGTCTTGCAGATATGCATTTCGCTGAAATCCGAGTCCGTCTCGGGTTTGCGACAATACAGTCCGAGATTTAGAGAACCCTGGCGGCTTGTCTGCTCGTTCATGTGGCGTCTCTGGGAAGCGTCTCCTGTGGAAGACTCTGGTCGTGGTGTAAGGTCGCCAGGATTGCCATGCAGCCCAGAGTTCATCTCTACCATGCCAAGGGAGCTCGAAGACGGCGGGGACGCGAATGACCCCCGGTGATCATGCCCTCCAAAACCACAGTAGCCGGACAAGTTGAGTTCGGGGCTAGAGCCGTATCCATGGTTGTTCAAAGCGAAGGCTGACGCCTCGTGAGTTTGCTTAAACAATGAGTTGGCTACGTAAGAGCTCATTTCAAGAGAAAACGCTAAGGAAACGAAATGGAAGCATTTATATGGACTAAATTACTGCATTCAAGTTTTTATGTAACCCGATAATTGTAAAATATGTAGGCCTACAGATAGCAGTTGTAACGGTTTGTTATTATTATTGCGTTTGATTTGTAGCTCTTTTGAAGTTCATGGGGTTTTATCCTAAAAATGACCACGATTTATAGGTGGGTGATTTTTTATTTTTTTCTCCATTGCCCAAATATGGGATGTTTAAAAATAATCACGTGCTCGTATCGGCCAGTCATAAATTTGGTTAGATCACACTTGGAGGTTATTGATGGAAATAGGAGAAACGCCTGATATCCGGGCAGCAGGGACCCCGTTGGGGCACTGGCGGTGCAGTGCTGGACGAAAGGCCGAGAGCGTCACCTGGTGCCAGGGATGGATAAGACCATAAAACACACAAGCCCCCCCACATGCAAACTATGTAGTAATCAACACAACATTTGTGTGGTGTGCATAGGATAGAACTGCATTGAAGGCCTAATGTTAAAGTTTGTTATAACCAGTTGCAGACRAACGAATTGATTACCACCAAAACTACCGATAGTAAAGGGGGATAAGGAAAGGGGGATACCTAGTCAGTTGTACAACTGAATGCCTTCAAATGAAATGTGTTTTCCGCATTTAACCCAACCCCTCTGAATCAGAGAGGTGCAGGGGGCTGCCTTAATCGACATCCACCTCTTCGGCGCTCGGGGAACAATGGGTTAACTGCCTTGCTCAGCGGCAGAACGACAGATGTTTACCTTGTCAGCTCGGGGATTCGTTCCAGCAACCTATAGGTATAAAATCATCMTTAAAAGTGTAGCATAGAGCAGGCAGTTGGTCTCCAAACTGTAAAAGGCAATAGAATAGGCAGCATCAATGGTGGCTACATAATGTCTGACCACAACTTTATGCAAAATTCCCACTGGGCACAGACATAAATTCAACGTCTATTCCACGTTGGTTCAACTTGGAAATAACGTTGATTCAACCCGTGTGTGCCAAGTGGGTTGTCAGTAGCATTTATTTCATTGTTTGTCACAATAAACAGATAATAGTAATAAAATGTAATGATAATAATATTAATGGGCTAAACAATCATTTGCTATGGCATATTACTTTGGCCAGCTGATATTCAGTCAACGTAATAGCAGTGCATGAGAACATTCTACTTGTTTGGGTCGCTATACTGTAAGTACACTGTTTAGCCCATTAATATTATTATTATTACATTTTCACTATATGTTTTATATCGTACTTTAGGCCTATCTGGGATTGTTTTCTAAATGGCTTGACTGACCACTAGGAACAATTTTCTCGATAAGGCAGGTATGCCAGAATTCGAATTCGACGTGAATAATTGTGCGTAATTGTATAGCCTACAACGACTGATAGCCTACTTAGAATGATAATGCCAACGTTGATGATAATGGTGATAATAATAACAGTAACCCTAAGTTATCTTTATTCAAGTTGCATCATTGGTTTATCTTAAAGGTAAAGCGCAAACAGAATGTCATCTTAACAACTGCAACATCTCCTGGCAATGGTTTGAATTGGCTTGTGTGTGACATGAGTCACATGACTGACTGGACAAGTTTTCTACAAAGAAGGCCTACTTAATAACACGTATGAAAACTTTCAATCATACTGTGTAAGCTGAAATGGAAGTTTATTTAGACGTAGCAATTAGATAGGCCTCTCAGGCAGTGATTTTATATCGAATTGTGGGATTTGCTTTTCCTCTACTCTCCCCATCCACATTTTCCAACATTTCTGTAGCTATTTGAAGTGACTATTCAAATACTTCACTGCATTGCTTTGACAAAATGAGTGTGCCAATTTATATTGCTTTAATCAAATCAAATCAAATGTATTTATATAGCCCTTCGTACATCAGCTGATATCTCAAAGTGCTGTACAGAAACCCAGCCTAAAACCCCAAACAGCAAGCAATGCAGATGTAGAAGCAACATCTCAGTGAAAGCCTATACCACACAGTCACTGACAAATGTAAAAACTTTTTTTTAAACTGTAACTACCAGGCTTTCTCCTCCTTTCTTTAAGTGGCGAAGCTTTGAATTCACAAATAACGTGGAAGAACCATTATATAGATAGGGTGACTGGCTTTGGGTCTGTTATATGACGAATAAAAAACGTGAACAATGATAATGTACATATATTACATGGAGGGCTATAATTGAGAACTAGACCAACTTGGTATGATGGGCGCAAAAACATGAACGACAACTTTTTTTATTAACAGTTTTATTAAATATGTCTTGAAGTGAATCTCATAGCCTTCATCACTGTTATTGTTTTATTTTGGATTTTCAACTAACACTACAATTCAAGCCACATCGGTCAGTTATGATTTGACCACATACTCAATGTAGGCTAGCCTACTGGTACATATCTAAACATAAATAAAGTAGGCTAGCTAATACAAAGAAGGTGCGGGATGCGGACGAATGCTCTCACAGGACTAAGGCGTGTAATATAGATATACATATATTTACAAACATATCAACAATTTAGGTAGTGTGAGTCGTTATTATTCAGCATCGTTTTTTCGTACAACAAAACAGCAAAACGAAAAAACATAAATGGGTTACTCAAGCGGATGTAACGCTTATACCTTCCTTCACATCTTATGACAATTACTTTTGTAAAACATATTGCCAACATCATAGGTGTATAGACATCTGAGAACCACTGTTTTTCATTGCTGTCAAACAGCATTTAAGAACATATAATGATGAATGTCTTCGCGTTACACACAGTTTGGGTATATAAGGGAATGTCAAGTAAGGAATTAAATGATGTGGTCACGGTGAAATGTTCATATCCAATACAGAAAGAAATTTAAAAAGGCAAACATTGATGTCTGAAGATATGTAGCGTCCACATTGCATTTAACGCAGCCACATATTTTACTACACTAGTTTCTTTATTGTGCCAAACAATAGTTTATAGGTAGACTACTTGATAGGTAGTTAAGTTATCCTCACAGAACGGCGGATTGATGCATATAGTAAGTTAGGAAGTCGTTCATTCTTTCTTCTCTTCTGTCGCCTCTTCTGTGTCCTCTTTACCCGTGTCTTGACTCACCCCTGCCGAACCACTTTCGGTGAGCGTCGAAGTTAGATTGCTTTCCTTTTTCCATTTCATCCGGCGATTCTGGAACCAGATTTTTATCTGACGTTCGGTGAGACAGAGTGCATTGGCGATTTCAATACGTCTGCGTCTCGTCAAGTAGCGGTTGAAATGGAATTCCTTTTCGAGTTCTAGAGTTTGGTACCGGGAGTAAATTTGGCGGCCTCTTCGTCTGTCAGAACCGTATCCAACTCCTGAGTGGAAACACAATTTAAATTAGCATAATCAGGAAATATATTTTAAAGTAAGCTATATGCAATGTCACTACCCCAGCGTTTCCCAAACTCGGTTCTCGGGACGTCAAGGGGTGCACGTTTTAATTTTCCCCTAACACTACACAGCTGATTCAAATGATCAAAGCTTGATGATTAGTTGATTATTTGTATAATGGTAGGCAAAAACCAAAACGTGCACCCCTTGGGGTCCCTCGGACCGAGTTTGGGAAACCCTGCACTACCCAAACACACATAATCACAAAAACCCACGGAAATAATCGATATAGGCCTTCATTCATAATCATTCGCAGTCTAGGATATAGCCCTATCGTGTCCGGTTTTTTCATGCTAGCCTACGTTTTGCAGTTATCCAAATAAACAACAGTTGTGGTAGCCTATGTACTGACGCAACACACACACTTTCCCTATCAGGGGAACCCAGTCTACTGAGTAATATTTGAAGAGATTATACTCGTTTTAAAATTCCGTGAACTCTGCTATGGGTCACAAAAAATATGAAGTTAAATGCTATAAACTCTTTTGTTTTAAGGGAAATAGGGATGGACTGTGACGGAGAACAGCGGATAGTTTGTCGAAAAGGGATTTCCTACCAAGATAAAAGGTCTTTATTGCCGGCGACAGGGTGCTGCTGTAGTATAATGGTTTATGGGGTGATAAAAAGTAGCTTCCCTAGTCGTAAAACGGGCCAGCTCGTCTAATTTATCTCTAGGAGTTGGTAATACTCACCGCTATGAGAGTTCATCCGCTGCATCCACGGG